>NC_143148.1:6137500-6367500 GCF_059928025.1 Delphinapterus leucas
GGTTAAGACTCCGTGCTTCCACTGAAGGGGGCATGGGTTTGATCCCTGGTTAGGGATCTAAGTTCCATGCAAGGGTGGGGGTGGGAGTGGGAGGGGGTGGGGGGAGAGGGGAAACTAAGATCCCGCACGCCATGCAGCGCAGCCAAAAAAAGAAAAAAGAATCATTAACCCTGTAGCTTTGCTGGCCTTGTTCTCAGGCAGGCTCTCACCAAGTATTGAGCTCTGAGGATGTCCAGTCCAGCCTCTTCCTTCCCCAAAGATGTTGCAACCGAGCAGGACCCTATGGGGCCTTCCTGGGAAAGACCCCTCCCCCATACCCCCTGCTGTAGCTCTTCTCTGAAGTACGCTGACAATAGTATCTCATGTATATTTCCTGAGTTTTTCGGTTGCTAAAAACCACCACCAAATGGGAGAAATTAACTACTTGATGATCAGGAGCGTGTAGCCCCCGGAGCTTCTGGCGCCTAAGTATTGATCACCATCAACCAATTAGAGAATTGTGCACGAGCTGATCACACACCCTGGGACACCCCTCACTCACCTGGCCTTTAAAAATGCTTTGCTTAGGGCTTCCTTGGTGGCGCAGTGGTTGAGAGTCCGCGTGCCGATGCAGGGGACACAGGTTCGTTCCCGGGCCCGGGAGTATTCCACATGCTGCGGAGCGGCTGGGCCCGTGAGCCATGGCCGCTGAGCCTGCGCATCCGGAGCCTGTGCTGCACAACGGGAGAGGCCACAATAGTGAGAGGCCCGCGTACCGCAAAAAAAAAAAAAAAAAAAAAAAAAGCTTTGCTGAGACCCTTCGTGGAGTTCAGGTTTTTCTAAGCATGATTCACCCGCCGCCCTGCGTGGCCGTGGAATAAACCTTTCTCCAAACTCTGACTTTCGGTTTTGTTTGTCTTCACTGTGCATCGGGCACATGAACTTGCGTTTGGTAACAATGCTATGGGGAAACTTCCTTTTCTGTTCAATCAGCATCCTTCCGTCCAGTCCTTCCGTCCATGCGCTGCAGCTTCTAGATGCAGCTTCCTTCCCGCTCACTGATTGTGTCTGTGCTCCCATTCCTGATAGATGAATCAGAACATGGGGTAAGAGAATGAGGTAATACCAGGGTGTTGTAGACCCAGGTCCTTAGACCCTTTAATCAATAGAAATTGATGAGGGGCTTCCCTGGTGGCTCAATGGTTAAGAATCTGCCCGCCAAGCGGGGGGACATGGATTTGATCCCTAGTCCAGGAAGATCCCACATGCCGTGGAGCAACTAAGCCCGTGCGCCACAACTACTGAGCCTGCAGGCCACAACTACTGAGCCCACGTGCCACAACTACTGAAGCCCGTGCACCTAGAGCCCATGCTCCGCAACAAGAGAAGCCACCACAATGAGAAGCCCGCGCATGGCAACAAAGAGTAGCCCCCACTCGCCGCAACTAGAGAAAGGCGTGCAGCAACGAAGACCCAATGCAGCCTAAATAAATAAATAAATAAATAAAGATCGTTAAAAAGAAAAAAGAGAAATTGATGAGAGGCCAGATGAGAAATTCAGGTAAGGCTTTATTGGGCTTTACTGTGCTACAGAAAGGTGCCCTTGCTCACTCTCTAGGGGGGCGAGCTGGTCCCTTAAAGGGGGTGAGGGTAGGGGCAGATCGGTGGGTCGGGCCTGAGGTGTAGCTTAGGTGGTCCGCCCACCCCCTTGGTGGTGCCGTGTGCAGGGATCATGCGCAGGACCCTGCTTTTGCTCCCCACACCTCAGAAGTGGCAGTTGGGTTTTGGTCTTTTTGTATCTTGTTGTTCATAATTTGCCCCACTTGCCCATGCATGCAGTTATTTTTTAGTCCCTTGTAGTTTCTTTGTATTTTATTGCTCAGTGAGACATTTCTTCAGGTGCAAGCACTTCAGTAAATGGTCCCAGGTTCCAGATGCCAGGTCACCAAGTGTCTCAAGGGCAGGGTCTTGACCTTCCAGCCTAGAGATGCTTCTGCCCTCCCTACTAATGACTGGGTAACCCCGGGGGTGTGGGGGGGGAGTGGGGAGTGCAGGCCCACCTGCAGGGCTGGCCCTGCTCTAGTTTCCGTCCCCCTAGACAGAGCCTGAGAATGTGCAGAAGCTATGTGTGACCACGAGTCCCAAGCTTTTCCCTTCCCTGACGTCTAGTCTGACTTTGATCCTCAGGTGCATGAAGCCCCAAATTCAAGTTTTTCATGTTCAGAATTCCCCCAGGGCATGTGTGACTTGGGTTCCCTCTCTGGATTTCCACCCTCTCCTAGATTTCGGACTGAAAATTCTTCTCTCCTGCCAGCGCTTCGAGGATTTTCAGAACAGTTACAATGATTATTTATTTTAAAATGAAATTGTAATTTTAGTTATTTTCAGCAGGAAGCTGGGTCTGATATGCAGCTCATAGAGCCCCTGGAGATGGTCCCCATCTCTTTTCCTTTTTTTTTTTTTTTTTTTGTCGCGCAGTGCAGCTTGCGGGATCTCAGTTCCCCGAACCTGGGCCACAGCAGCGAAAGCCTGGAATCCTAATCACTACGCCATCAGGGAACTCCCTTATCTTTTCCAATTAAACTCACTCCCTCTCTGATCTCTCTTAGGCTCATGACTTGAAATGCTGTCTGCATGGTGACAGGCCAAGTTTGTGTGTCCAGCTAGAACTTTTCCTTAAACTCCAGACTCATAGAATGAGTACCTTCTGTTGATTCTCCATTTGTGTGTCAAATATGCATTTCTCACTCCACACATTCCCAGTAGAGCGCCCAATCCTCTTTAAAAATCCCTTAGGGACGTCCCTGGTGGTCCAGTGGTTAAGACTCCATGCTCCCAATGCAGGGGGCCTGGGTTCGATCCCTGGTCAGGGAACTAAGATCCCGCAGACCGCAACTAAGACCCGGGGCAGCCAAAATAAATAAATAAATATTTTTAAAAAATATCTTAAAGTCTTTGCCTCTGTGGCAATGGTGGCTTCACGTCAGCAACTGTTACCAAGCAAAGTGCTCACTGCTCGATGCACCTAGAAGCCAATATGATGGCACCGGCTTTTGAGAAAAGAAAAAGCTTTACTGAGTGGTCGACCAGCAAGGAGACAGGAGGCAAAGCTCAAATCTGTCTCCCCAAGTTGGGTTTGGTCAAAGTTTTGTGAATTAGGGGAGGAGGTTGGTATGCAGAACCAGTGATAGGGGAGGTCTGGATTGGAGGTCATTTGTGGTAAGGTATATATAACGGGTGCTTCAGCTCCAGATCTTCCTGGACAACAGACCCTTTGCTTCTGAAAGGGTTCTGGCGTTCAGGTTCTGGTCTGCTTCTCACCAACTCCACCTGGTCTGACCTGGCCACCCCCATCTCACATCCCAGGCATTTGCAACAGCCCTGGCAGAGAAGTCTAGGCTCAGTATAGCAAGTAGAGTGATCAGGTGAAAGTAAATCAGAGCCTGCCCCTTTTCTGCTCAAGCCCTGAACTGCCTTCACACCTGTGACATTGTGATTTATAATAAGAAATATGTATGATCGGTCTTCATCCCTGTTTCTGGCACAGAGCTCCTAAAAACCTGGGGATTTCCTAAGTAATGAGAGTGATAAAGAGGTCTTGTGTTATTTTAATGAAGCCACTTTTGAGAAGCACTTAAGACGGGGCTTGGTTGCCAGGGAAGCCCTAGAGGTGATTAGAGAGTTGGAACTTTCAGTCCCATGCCCTTGACCTCTAGGGAAGAGAGAGGACCCCAGAAGCTGAATCAATGACCAATGGCCACTGATTTAATCAATCATGACTATGTAGTGAAGTCTCCAAAAAATCCAAAAGCATGGGGTTTGGAGAGATTCTAGGCTGGTGAACAGGTGGAGATTCAGGGAGAATGGTGTACCCAGGAGAGGGTGGAAATTCCATGCCCCTTCCCGCATAACTTGCCTTATGCATCTTTTCACCTGGCTGTTGATTTGTATCCTTTAATATCCTTTGTAATAATCTAGTAACCTAGATTACTGGTAAGATAGTAAGTAAACTGGTTTCTCTGGGTTCTGTGAGTTGCTCTAGCAAATCAATGGAACGCAAGGAGGAGATCATGGGAACCTCTGATCTATAGCCAGTGGATCAGAAGCACAGGTGACAACCTGGACTTGTAATTGGTGTCTGAAGTTGAGGCAGTTTTGTGGGACTTAGCCCTTAACCTGTGGGATCTGATGCTATCTTTAGGGAGGTGGCGTCAGAATTGAGTTAATTGCTTGGTGATGTGGAAGAAAACCACACACACACATCAGTATCACTGTTGAAGTCATAACAACTCACTCAGTGTGATGACTCATTTTATGTGTCAACTTGGCTGGGCCACGAGGTGCCCAGACATTTGGTCAAACATTATTCTGGGTGTTTCTGTGAAGGTGTTTTTGGATCAGACTGATTTTTGTTTGTTTGGGTTTTGTTTGTTTGTTTTGTTTACATTTTAATTTAATTTTATTTATTGAAAAAAATTTTAATTTTTAATACAATTTTTAAAGATTACTTTCCATTTACAGTTATTACAAAATATTGGCTATATTTTCCATATTGCACAATACATCCCTTTTTTTTTTTTTTTTTTTAGGCTGCGTTGAGTCTTTTTTGCCACACACCAGCTTCCTCTAGTTGCGGTGAGTGGGGGCTACTCTTTGTTGTGGTGCACGGGCTTCTCATTGTGGTGGCTTCTCTTGTTGCGGAGCACGGGCTCTAGGCGTGCGGGCCTCAGTAGTTGTGGTATGCAGGCTCAGTAGTTGTGGCTCACGGGCTCAGTAGTTGTGGCTCACGGGCTCAGTAGTTGTGGCGCACGGGCTTAGTTGCTCCGCAGCATGTGGGATCTTCCCAGACCAGGGCTCGAACCCGCTCCCCCACCTCTATATCCCCCCGCAATGGTAACCATTAGCTTTTCTCTATGTCTGTGAGTCTGCTTCTTTTTTGTTATATTCACTAGTTTGTTTTATTTTTTAGATTTCACATATAAGTGATATACAGTATTTGTCTTTCTTTGTCTGACTTATTTCACTTAGCATAATGCCCTCCAAGTCCATCCATGTTGCTACAAATGGCAAAATTTTGTTCTTTTTTATGGCCGAGTAGTATTCCATTGTGTGTGTGTATATATATATATATATATATATATATATATATATATATACACACACCCCATGGATGAGGTTGATATTTAAATCAGTAGACTGAGTAAAGCAGATTGCTCTCCCGAATGTGGGTGGGCCTCATCCAATCAGTTGAAGGCTCAAATAGAAGAAAAGGGCTGACCCACCCATGAGTAAGGGAACTCCTCCTGCCTGAATGCATTCCAGCTGGGATATCAGTTTTTTTCCTCCCTTCGAACTTGAAACAACAGCTCTTCCTAGGTCTCAAGCCTGCACACCTTCAAACTAGAACCACACCATCAGCACTCCTGGGTCTCCAGTTTGCTGACCACAGATCTTGGGACTTGTCAACCTCTGTAATCACACGAGCCAGTTCCTTATAATGAATCTCTTTATGTATGTATACACATGCTGTTGGTTCTGTCTCTAGAGAACCCTAATACACCCAGAGTAAAAGCCAAATTCTTACAATAGTCTCAAAATTTCTTCATAATCTGACCTATGATACCTCTCAGACCTACTCTCCTTACTTACCCCATTAATCCTTCTGCTACCCTGTCATCCAGCTGCTGCTAAACACGCCCCACAGGCTTCCACCTTGGGACTTCAGAATGTGCTCTTCCTTTGGGGTGGATCACTTTTGCCTGGATACCCACAGGAGTCATTCTCTCTTACTTTCTTCATGTGTTTACTCAGATGTCACCCTCTCCATGAGGCATGCCCCAGCCACGTTTTAAAAAATTTCAGCAGTTCTCAACAATTCCTCTTCTGCTTTCCTGTTTTTCTCAATATTATTTATTTATTTGGTTGCACAGGGTCTTAGTTGTGGCAAGGAGGCTCCTTAGTTGTGGCATGTGAACTCTTAGTTGTGGCATGCATGTGGGATCTAGTTCCCTGTGGGACTGAACCTGGGTCCCCTGCGTTGGAAGCACAGAGTCCTATCCACTGCGCCACCGGGGAGTTCCTACTTACCTGTTTTTAATTGTTTCCTTAGACTACATCATTCTCCAAGAGACTGTGTATCTTTTTTTTTTTTTTTTTTTTTTTTTGCGGTACGCGGGCCTCTCACTGTTGTGGCCTCTCCCGCTGCGGAGCACAGGCTCCGAACGTGCAGGCCCAGCGGCCATGGCTCACGGGCCCAGCCGCTCCGTGGCACGTGGGATCCTCCCGGACCGGGGCACGAACCCGCGTCCCCTGCATCGGCAGGCGGACTCTCAACCGCTGCGCCACCAGGGAAGCCCTGAGACTGTGTATCTTAATTTTCTTATTAAATGTTAGTCTCCCCACTCAGATTGTTAACTCACCTTTTCCATCCTAGGGGCTTATCCTGTGTTGTATCTCCAGCCCCTACATAGCCCCTGCATGGGGACATGGCACACAGCAGGTGTCCTCAAAGCCTTAGTTGAGTATCAGTGCCAGGCTGTCCTAAGCACTTGACACATATGAACTCATCTAATCCTCACACAGCATTTCTGCTAGTGTCTCTGTTTTTCACATGAGCAAACTGAGGCACAGAGAGGCTAAGTAACTTTGGTAAAGTTGAACAGGTGGCAGGTGAGTAGGTAGGTAGGCCGGTGTCTGGGTTCCAACCCGGGCACTCCTTGCCTTCAACTCCCACACTCGAAATGCCCTGCGCTCGGTCTGCTTTGGGCATCAACACCAGGACCAGAGTCTGAGGCTGCCTGGGACGAGGACAGTGATGGGGACAGGGACCTAACTCCACGGGGTCAGGAGGCTCCAGGGTCACTGGTGGCGACCACAGCTGTGTGGCCACTGTGGACCGAGTCACGTCCAACTGACATGCTTGTTGCTGAGAACTCACCTTTCTCCTGACTTGGGGGCAGGCCTCCATCACCTGGACCCTCAGCCTGGGCTCCCTTCAACATGTGATAATGAATTTGCTCTTTGACCTCCCAGAGGCTCTGATCCCCAGGGAGCTGGACAGGTGATGCTCTCTTCCCCGTGTAGACAACAGTGTACAGGGAAGGGCTACAGCTGTGGGGCCTTGGGAGCCTAGACAAGCCTCACATTTCAGTAGCTCACAGTCTGCAGCTGCAAATGGGAGAGACGAGGGAAACAGGATGATTTCCCAGCCTGACCTTCCCCCTCCTGTGGCCTGTGACGTCCAAGTTCCCCTTCTGCTTGGCCAAGGCTGTCTCTGTCACCCACTGACTTCCTGTTGGGGCTTCCTCGGTCGCTCCTCACATTCGCGGCACTTCCTTCCCTGACGGAGGCACTTGGCCCCGGGCTCTGCGCTGGCGGACGCGGACATGGTGCCCCTGCTGCTGCTGCCCCTGCTTTGGGGGGGTGAGTGGGCCGAGGGAGGAGGGGCGGCAAGGGTGGGGGAGGGGCTGGAGCTTCAGCGGAGCCTCTGTGTCCCCCAGGGTCCCTGCAGGAGGACCAGGGGTACTGGCTCCTAGTGCAGGAATCAGTGACGGTGCAGGCGTGCCTGGGTGTCTACGTGCCCTGCTCTTTTTCCTACCCTTGGAGTTCGTGGTACTACTATAGAGAATCCTTCATCTATTGGTTCCGGGAAGGGGACAACATACACCACAGTGATCCTGTGGCCACAGACGACCCAGGTAGACAAGTGAAGCCAGAGACCCAGGGCCGATTCCACCTCCTCCGGGACCGCAGGAAAAAGAACTGCTCCCTGAACATCAGAGATGCCAGGATGAGCGACACAGGGGTCTACTTCTTCCGAGTGGAGGGACGTGGTATGAAATACAGCTACAGAGATAAGAAGCTGAATTTGCAGGTGACAGGTATGGCAGGGGCCCAGGAGAGGACCCTGGGACGTGGAGACTCCCATATTAGAACAGGAACAGGACACAGGACCACTCCCTGCTCCAGGTCTTGGGGTTTAGGGGTTCAGAAGAGACACAGGACCTGGAGTGAGCTGTGGCTCTGAAGCACTGGTCCCTCTCAGGGTCACATTCTGGGCCCCCACCCCCCTGGGGCCCAGGCATCTCCCTCTCTTCTCGTCAGCCCCAACAGAGAAACCTGACATCCATTTTCTGGAGGCTCTGGAGTCCGGCCGTCCCACAAACCTGACTTGCCACCTGTCACTAGTCTGTGATGGGGGAAGAGTTTTCTCATTCTCCTGGGCGGGGGATGCCCTTGATGCCATGGACCCAGAGACCCTCCACTCCTCGGTGCTCACCTTCACCCCGAGGCCCCAGGACCATGGCACCAACCTCACCTGTCGTGTGGAACTCCAAGGAGATCAAGTGACCATGGAGAGAACCATCCGACTCAATGTGTCATGTGAGTTTGGAGGGGGGCTGGGTCCCTGAGGGCAGTTGGCTGTGTGTGTGTGTGTGTGTGTGTGTGTGTGTGTGTGTGTGTGTGTAGAGGGCAGGGATAGAACGAGGGCCAGCTCACTCTTTTATGGATCTGAGCCTTGGGAGCCGAGGTGGGGAGAGGCCATGAGGACAGCCATGCCCCCTTCCTGGTTTCCTTCCTTGGGTGCTGGGTCAGTTTCGATCCCACTGGTCAGCTCTGAAGCAAGGCCATATCTTTCCATCCTAGATGCTCCGTGGAACCTCAGCATCAACCTCTGCTTCAGAAATGTCACAGGTAGGAAAGGACCTCTTCTCCAGGGCTGGGTCCAGCTCCTGGGACCACCTCCAAGCAGAGAGGGTGGGATTAGGGCTTGAATGCCATCACGTACGGGAAGAGCAAGGACAAAAATCACCACCCTCTCTCCCCCACCTCCCAGGCGCTAGTCCACACACAGATTCAATACACATATACACATACACACACATACATATATACATGCACGTACACACATATCCACATCTCTACACAGACACACAGACACGTACAGAAATGCACAGACACACATGCAATACACACACATACACACATGCACCTACACACGCATGGACATACACATACAGACCACACACACATACACACCACACACATACACACCACACATATATGCACTCACACACTCTGTTCAAAGCCCATTTCACTTCACCATGGCTGTGCTCTGTGGTTTTCCTCCACAGAACCTCCTGAGTCCCATTTCCTGGTGCCTTCACTGAATCAGTTTCCCAAGGCTTGAGGCTCTCTGTGCTCTTTCCACCAAACAGCCCAGGCACGTCCCATTGAGACACTGAGCCTTCCCTGAAGATACGAGGCCCAGACACGTTGGGTCAACCTCCTTAGGGTGTGAGGGTCCAGCCTTGGAACCCACACCGAAGCAAGCTAGCGGGCCAGGGGAGGAGAGGGAGGGGCCAACTAGATCCTGGGAAGGCAGGAGGGATGAGACCTCAGCCTCCCCCAGCTCTCGCTGCAGGAGGGAAGGCAGGAGGGATGAGAAGGCAGGAGGGATGAGACCTCAGCCTCCCCCAGCTCTCGCTGCACTTTCCCCCAAAGCCCTCAAGGCTCTACAAAACAGCTCATCCCTTCTCATCTCGGAGAGCCAGGCTCTGCAGCTGCTCTGTGTTGCTGACAGCAACCCCCCTGCACAGCTGAGCTGGTTCCGGGCGTCCCCAGCCCTGAACGCCACCCGCATCTCCAGCACCAGGATCCTGGAGCTGCCAGGCTTAGGCGCTGCAGAAAGAGAACTCACCTGCCGAGCTCAGAACCCTCTGGGCTCCCAGAACACCTCTCTGAGCCTCTCCGTGGTCTGTGAGTGCGGGGACCCCTGGGGGCAGGATACCTGGGCCCACGTGAGGGGAGAGGCACCGCTGACTCTCCTCCCTCTGTACAGACCCCCCGCAGCTGCTGGGACCCTCCTGCTCCCAGGAAGATGAGGGTCTGCACTGCGACTGTTCCTCCCGAGCCCAGCCGGCCCCCTCCCTGCGCTGGCGGCTGGGGGAGGGGCTGCTGGAGGGGAATTTCAGCAATGCCTCCTTCAAGGTCACCTCCAGCTCAGCTGGGCCCTGGGTCAACAGCTCCCTGAGCCTCCGCGAGGGCCTCAGCTCTGGCCTCAGACTCAGCTGCGAGGCCCAGAACGTCCACGGGGCCCAGAGCGCCACTGTCCTGCTGCTGCCAGGTCAGGGGGCCTGTTGAGGGCAGAGGCTTAGGGGGAAAGGAGTTAAGGTCCTAGAAGATGATGCTTGGAGGGAGAGGGGCTGGGGCCTGGACAGAAGGTGGTTGCTAGGACAGGGTGCCCCATCTCAGACCTGAAGGAGTTCTCCAGCAAGTTCTGCAAGGAGGTGGGAAGGCAAGAGACTGAATCTTGGGAGTGAGCTCATCTCACAGCCCTCTCCTCTGCAGGGAAACCGGCATCCCTGACCGGAGTGGTTCGTGGGGCCCTTGCAGGTGCCGGTGCCATGGCCCTGCTGTCACTGTGCTTGTGTGTTATCTTCTTTTGCATGTAAGCCTGTGTTCTTGGGGAGGTGTACAGGGAGGTGTGTGTGGTAGGCAGTCCAGAGAAAGGTCATTTAACCCCAGAAAGGCAGAGCTGAGTAGATTAGATCCAGAGCGGGTCTTTTTTTTTTTTTTTGCGGGGTTGGGGGAGAATAGGTAACAGCCTTCGTGAGATAGAATTCCCATACATTTAAGGTGTACAATTTATTGGCTTTCAGTCTATTCAGAGTTGTGTGTCCATCACCATGATTTTGATAGAACTTTTTCATTAGCCCATGAAATGAAACCAAAAGGAAACGCACACCCCTTGTCATCCCATCTGATCCGTCCCCTGCCCTAGACAACCAGAAATCTGAGTCCCTCTAGAGTTGTCTATTCCGGACATTGTGGAATCATAAAAGATGTGGTCCCTTGAGACTGACTCCTTTTGTTTAGCGTGATGATTTCAAGGTTCATGCACGTTGTGGCATGTGTCAGTACTTTGTTCCTTTTTATTTCCAAATGATGTTCCCTTGTATGAATGGAGCACATTTCTACCCATCCGCTCATCCACTGATGGACATTTGGGTTGTTTCCACTTTTTGGCCATCATTTGCCAATAATAATAACATTCACGTACAAGTTTTCATGTGTAAGTGGGGTCTTTAGGGATGGAAATTCAGTCTTGGCCAAGGTCCTGGTCATCCAAGAGGATGAAGCACTCACTTGCATGTCAGGAAGGCCTCCGAGTCCGGTTCCAGGGTCCGGATGCCTGAGGTGTCTTACCAGGGAGTGGGGGCAGCCTGCTTGCCTTTGCCTGAGCCGTCCTGGCTGCATTTTCTTCTCTTCTCTTACACTGGTTTCTTCTCCTAGAGTGAAAGCCCGCAGAAAGCAGGCAGCCAGGAGACCAGAGGGTGTGGATGGTGAAGACCCCGTCATGGGTACCATCGCCTGGGTGAGTGATGTGGGCGTCTTCTCCTGCAGTGGGAGCCCTGGGCGTATCCACTCGGTGGGTCCAGACTGAGTTCCTCAGTATTTCCTGCTCCTCCCTGGTCCCCCGGGCAGACACCTGGGCATTGACTCCCCTTCTGTTCTTCCCCTTCATCCCCCAGACGCAATGGTCCTCTGCTGACCACTGAGCCAACCTCACCTCTTTGCCAGATACAGCCTTCCAGAACCATCTCCCCCAAACCAGTACTTTCCAGCCCTTCTGGAGTTTCAAAGCTGTTGTTTGCTACCACTGCTTAGAGAATCAAGTCCTAATCCTTGGTCTGATATACGAAGTCCTTCCTGAGGTCTCCCCTGATGGCCGCTCCAGCCACTGGTCCTGCCCTAGGGTCCAGCTACACTGGCCTTCTCACTGTCTCCATAGAAATCTATTACCTGATGACTCGGAGCCTTTGAATGTACAGTTCCTTCTACCTGAAATGCCCTTCCTTCCTCATTTCGACCAGACCACCTCGCCTCCTCCTTCTAGCTCCAATATCAACATCTCTTACTCTGGGAAACCTTTGTCCTCTCCCTCCCTGTCAATGCCCATCCCTCCCTTCTCTATATCCCCAGAGCTCTGTGTCCACCCTTGTACTGAGGGTCACATCACACAACATCACTATATTTACCTGTCTCCACCCTCTCATCGTATTTGTAAAGTCCTTGAGAGGGCAGGGGTTGTAATTTTCTCTCACTCTGTCCCTGTCCAGCACGACCCCCCTTCTCTTTTTTAAAGTTGGGCTCGCGTTGCCCTAAATGGAGTTATCCAAAATGCTTTGTTCGTGACCAAGCTATTATCACTGGAACAAGCAGTGTTCGCTTTGTTTTTCATAATATGATAAGCAAATGTAAACCTCCTGTCCAACCTAAGACTTCAAACATTGATGATGACTTTTATCTACCCATGTTGCTCCCTGATCCATCCTCAGTAACCACTGCTCTGAATCTCTTTTTTTTTAATTTCTTTATTTAATTTATTTATTATTTTTGGCTGCGTTGGGTCTTCGTTGATGCACGTGGGCTTTCTCTAGTTGTGGCGAGCGGGGGCTACTCTTCGTTGCGGTGCACGGGCTTCTCATTGCAGTGGCTTCTCTTGTTGCGGAGCATGGGCTCTAGGCACGCGGGCTTCAGTAGTTGTGGCGCAAGGGCTCAGTTGCTCTGCGGCATGTGGGATCTTCCCGGACCAGAGCTCGAACCCGTGTCCCCTGCATTGGCAGGCGGTTCTTAACCACTGCGCCACAAGGGTAGCCCTGCTCTGAATCTTTTGTTGCTGTGTTATCACATATATGTTTACCCAAAATGTACACTGTTTAGTTTAATTGCTTCTGAACCTACAAAGGGCTTCACGTTCCGCATACTCTTCTTGGACTCGCTTTGTAGATGCAACATTAGGTCGCAAAGAGTCATTCCTATTTTTACATAAAGTTGCAGTTCTCCCTTGTATAATAATTCATTTTATTATTATGTCTATTATCTAACTAAGCTTGTGTTGATGGACGTTTGAGTTGTTTCCAGGTGTTGCTCTTACGAACATTCTTATTCGTGTCTCACCGTATTCACATGTGAGAGTTTTTCTTTAGCATTACTGAAGAATTTAATTACTAGGTCATAGTGTACATAAAGTTCATATTTACAAGATCATGACAAAGCGTTTTCCAAAGCAACTGCATTCACTTATACTCCCATCGGTGCTTATCAGATTCTGTTGATCTACAATCTTTCCAACACTTGGTTTTCTCAAATTTTTTGTTTTTTTTTTTTGTCCTCTCACCATCTCACTGTGGTGTTGGTTTGCATTTCCTTGGTTACCAATGAAAACAAAAGTCTCTCTATGTCTTCAGTGGTATATGAACATGTTCTCTATAAAATGCCAGGTCCCATCCACGGCCCATTCCCCTACTGGGTGTTTGACTTTTCCTTATTAAACTTGTTGGAGTTCTTTATACATTTTTATACTGTTTTTTTTTTCTTTCTGGTTATATACATGGTAAATATCTTCTCCCAGTGAGTAGCTTATCTTCACTTTTTTTAAAGGTGACCTCTGATTATGGTAAGTTCTGAATTGTAATATAACCATATTTACCAGTCTTCTCTTTTCTATTGAGTGCCTTTTGGGTCTCATTTAAGAAACTCTTCCCCATCTTAAGATTAGAAGGATATTCAAGTATAGTTTCTATTAAAAGTTTTGGTTTCCTGTTGACATTTAAAGACTTCATCTACCGGGAGTTGAGTTTTGTGTGTGGTGTGCAGTGTCGATCTATATATGTCCTTCCTTCATTTATAGAATAGTCCTTCGCTCCCTCCCCTGCTGATCTGCCATGCCATTTTTGCCATATATCAAAATTCCATACATGGGTGGGCCTCTTTCTGTGGCCTCTTCTATTCCAATGGTCAATTTTATAGTCCCTGAGTCAGAACTGTGTCTACAGTCACAGAATCTATAAACTCAAACATAAGTCCTAGTATCTAACAGAGCAAAACCTTCTCCTGAATCTTTTTCAGAAGTTGTCTTGCCTGTCCTTGGCCCTTTGTTGTTCTATTTAAATGTTAGAGTCAGTTTGTCAAGTTCCAAAAAAAATACTCCTGTTGGAGTTTTGATTGGAATTACATTGAATCCACAGATCAATTCAGGAAGAGTGTACTTGTTTTTGAATTTAAGTCTTCTAATCCACGAAAAATGGATATCTCTATTCATTTAAGTCTTTTAAAAAATGTTTTCAAGAAGGACAATTCCTTCACACAGGTCTTGGTCATCTTTTGCTATTTTTCTTCCTAAATACTAGTTATTGTTACTATTGTAAATGCTATCTTTTTTATTTTTATTTTATTTATTTTATTTTTTAATATTTGGCTGTGCTGGGTCTTTGGTTTCTCTGCGAGGGCTTTCTCTAGTTGCGGCACGCGGGGGCCACTCTTCATCGCGGTGCGCGGGCCTCTCACTGTCGCGGCCTCTCCTGTTGCGGAGCACAGGCTCCAGACGTGCAGGCTCAGTAGTTGTGGCTCACGGGCCAAGTTGCTCCGAGGCATGTGGGATCCTCCCAGACCAGGGCTCGAACCCGTGTCCCCTGCATTGGCAGGCAGATTCTCAACCCCTGCGCCACCAGATAAGCCCCCTGGCAGGAGTTCTTTAGACCCAACCAAGTTGTCAGTTACTTGCCGCGCAGTCTTAATTTGGATGTTTGGTGGTCGTCTGGGTGGATCTTTTCAAGCCCAAAGAGATAGAGCAATAGGAGAATGAGAAAGGCGGAGGGGGAAAAGCCTTGGCCTCAGTGCGCTTCTTCACGGCCAGAGAGCTGCTCTCTGCCAGACCCTGCAGGTGACGTCAGCTGCCACTTAACGGGCTACTTGAATCTACGTGGCTCAGGAGAAGTCCCAGCCACCCTTCAGAGGGGAGCCATAGCCCAGTAGGCGGATCGAGATTATGGCCTTGGAGGCCCCTCATTGGGTGCCAGAAAAGATGTTGCAGGAAAGAGAGTGGGGTGCGAGAGGATGGTCACGTCCCAAGTCATGTCTGCGTCCCTGGGATGGCCGCCAAGTGTGGGTTCTTGGCTTTGTGCAGGCAAGGATTCAAGAGCAAGACAAAGTGAAAGAAGGTTTATTCAGGGAGATACACACTCCATAGAGTGTGGGCCACCTTGGAAGGCCGATGCTATCTTTTTTAAAGTGCATTTTCTGATTGCTCATTGCTGGTATGCAGAATGAAAAAAAAAAGTTTTTTCAAAACATATGAGGTTGTTTTTGTAATTTAAAAAAATCACAGGGGCTTCCCTGGTGGCGCAGTGGTTGAGAATCTGCCTGCCAATGCAGGGGACACGGGTTCGAGCCCTGGTCTGGGAGGATCCCACGTGCCGCGGAGCAACTGGGCCCGTGAGCCACAACTACTGAGCCTGCGCGTCTGGAGCTTGTGCTCCGCGACAAGAGAGGCCGCGACAGTGAGAGGCCCGCGCACTGTGATGAAGACTGGCCCCCGCGTGCCCCAACTAGAGAAAGCCCTCGCACAGAAACGAAGACCCAACATAGCCAAAAATAAATAAATAAATAAATTAAAAAAAAATCACAAATTGGTCTTGGGTGCCATTTAGAATCTTGTTGCATTGGTAGCTGGAAAATTCTTAGATCTTATCCATAAGCCTGCTGAACCATTCCTTTTCAGAGATAAAGATACCATCTGAAAAATTTGTAATATTCTTGTTTTTAACGGTCATGGCTTGCTGAATCAAAGCAGCTGAATTTGATGCACATGTAATGTCATTTCCTTCAAGAATCAGCTGGTCCTTTCGGGCTTCAGGTACCGAAGAAGAAACGCCTAGCCTCCTGCAACCCCTGCAGATGTATTTTTCGTCTGAGAGGTTTCAGATTTCAACAAATGACTCACTCCCCTGAATAAATGACGGGGAAGTGAGAGCACCAAGACTGCCTCGTGTGGTAATGGAAGTCCGTGTGACACTTCAGACTGTGGGCAGGTTGTTTGAACAGTAGTCAATTTCTTTTCATTTCCCCACCATTTGTCCACACAGAGCTGCTCCTTTTACTTTTTTTTTTTTTTGCGGTAGCGGGCCTCTCACTGTTGTGGCCTCTCCCATTGCGGAGCGCAGGCTCAGCGGCCATGGCTCACGGGCCCAGCCGCTCCACGGCATGTGGGATCTTCCCGGACCGGGGCACGAACCCGTGTCCCCCGCATCGGCAGGCGGACTCTCAACCACTGCGCCACCAGGGAAGCCCTCTTTCACTGTTTTTAAGCTGGATACTTAGCTTATTAATATATAGCACACTTCTTTCATTATAAACGTATTTTTGGATAAATTTCTCTCAGAATATGACTTTAATTTCATTCTACACATTTTGAAATGTGTTATTTTAATATCATTCAGTTCTAAATATTGCTAAAACCCTACTGTGATTTCTTTTTGGAATCTTAAATTATTGGGGATTTAAAAAAAATTCCAAATGTATGGGGATTTTAAAATGACTTTCCATCCTTAAATTCTAAACACATTGAGTTTTTTCTCAGAGTGCATGCTTTTTATGATACCTAGTTTTTAAATTTGTTGAGACTTGATCTGTGGCCTGGTATGTGATGAATGTTTGTAAATATTCCCTATATGCTTCAGAAAAAAAATATTTCCTATTTCATAAATTCCAGGTAAGATCAGTAGGCCAGTGTGTTACCTGTATTGTTCAAATCCAAATCCATATCTTTCCTAATAGGTCTTCCTGACCTATCAGTATTTGAAATCTTATATTATGATAGTTTACTTGTCAATTTTTCCCTGGAGTTCTATCAAATGTATTTCTTATAGTTGATGTATTTTTAAATTAAAACTGTATATTTTAGAAGTATTGTATCTTAGTGAATTGAACATTTTATCACATTTAATCACATGTAGTGATTGTCTTTGTGCCTACTGATACTTTTTGTTTTAAAGTCTATTTGGTTAGATCTTAAAACAGATACACCAATTTGTCATTGGTCAGTTAGAAAGGATAATATTTCTCCATCCTTTCCTCTCCCCACCCCCTTCCAGCATTTTATTTATGCTTTGGCAGTGATTCTTTTAAATAGTATATAACCAGGTTTTAAAAACTCCAATTTCACATCCTCTGTTGAGTTCACTGTATTTGGATTTATTGTGGTTATTGATACATGTGGATTTCTTTGTATTATTTTACCTTTTCCTTCTGTTTGGTTCCATTTTTTTTCAATATTTCATTTTCTCCTTTCTTATTTAAAAATTTAATATCTCTGTCTTACACCTAACAGAAAGAACTCGAGTGCTATCATATCTATTGGTTTCCCCTCTGTCCACCTTCTACTGTAATGTTGGTTCTTTTTCTAGATCTCCAGTTTTCATTCTGGGTAATTACGAACACACAACATTTTTCCATTCTCTGGTCTTCTTAAAAAAATATATACAGGTACACATTTTACTGAGGTGTTTGAGCACCTTTGTATCCTATATTTCTTGCGTGTGGTTTCTTAGTTTTGTTATTTTTATTTGAATTCTTTTTATTTGAATTCTTCCTCCCAACATGTTCTCATTTGGGTTTTCCTGTATTAAGACTTGTGTCTGAAAATATTTTTATGCCCCTACAGTTGAATCTCATTTGGCAGGATATTAATTCCAGGATCAAGGTGATTTCGCTTCAATGCGTTGAACACTTTATTCATTGTTTCTTGTACCCAGTATCGCTGTTAGAAATCTTAGGGCTCGCACATTGGTAGGTAATCCACCCATTCTCCCTGGAAAGGTTTATACGTTTCTCCTTGGTTTTGATATTTTTAAGAATACTCTATTTGGATGTGGGCTTTTCCTTGTCTTTTTTCTTGTGTTTGTGGGGTCCTTTGAGCTGAAGTGGTTCATTTTTTCTTTAATTCTGGCAATTTTATCTCCACTATTTTTGTCCAAATATTTCTTCTTCTTTTAATTTCCTTTTCATCTCATTTGGGGACTGTTGGGATTTCCCTGGCGGTCCAGTGGTTAAGACTCCATGCTTCCAATGCAGGGGCGGAGGGTTGGATCCCTGGTTGGGGAACTAAGATCCCACATGCCGTGTGGCGTGGCCAAAAAAAAAAAAAAAAAGCATATCATTTGGGGACTATTATAATCTGAGCTGAGATCTTCTATTTCTGTCCTCTATCTATTGTAACTTTTCTTTTCTTTTTTTAAAAAATATTTATTTATTTTGGCTGTGCCAGGCTCTAGTTGCAGCATGCATGTGGGATCTAGTTCCCCGAAGAGGGATTGAACCCTGGCCCCCTGAATTGGGAGCGTGGAGTCTTACCTACTGGACCACCAGGGAAGTCCCAACTATTCTTTTCATATGTTGTGTGCTTCATCCTTCCCTACTTCCTTCTAGGGGAGACGTCAAAGGTCCTTCCAGCTCACTGACGTGTCTGCAATTGTATTCATTCTATTCTTTATTCCGCCATTGGGTTCTTCCTATTCTATTTTTCAGACATAATATTTCCACTTTTTACAGAACTGCATACACATTTCCTTTTCACACAATTTACGTGATTACACGACTCCTTGTTTTACATTTTATGTACATAATTTCTGATGTATATAATTTCCTTTTTTTCCTCGCAGTTTTGAGATATATTTGACATACGGCGCTGTATAAGTTTAAGGCGTACGGGATAATGATTTGACTCACATACCTCGTGAATTGATTAGCACAGTACGTTTAGCAAACATCCATCATCTCATATAGATACAAAATTAAAGAAATAGAAAAAATTTTTTCCTTGTGATGAGAACTCAGGATTTACTCACTTAATAACTTTCGTATGTAACATAGAGCAGTGTCAATTATAATTACCCTGTTGTACATTACATTTCTAGTACTTATAACTGGAAGTTTGTACCTTTTGATCACCGTCATCCAATTCCCCCTCCCCCAGTCTCCCGCCTCTGATCACCACAAATCTGATCTCTTTTTCCATGAGTTTACTTGTTTGTTCATTATTGAAGTATAATTGACCTACAACACTATGTTAGTTCCTGTTACACAACATAGTGATTCGATATTTCTGTATGTTTCAAAATGATCACCGTGATGTCTAGTTACAATATGTCACCATACAAAGATACTGCAGAGTTATTGACTGATGTACCTAATTTCTTATTCTCACTTTCACGATGGTAATGTCGTCACTCACTTCTCTTAGTGCAGTTAGCGTGCTTAGTTTAAACCCTTGATCAAAGTGTTCTAATACTTGTGCTTTGGAGGTACAGGAAGTTCCCAGGTTCCGTTGGCTTGTTTTCCTTCCGGGACATTTACAGTGAGCTGGGAGGGCATATTCCCCTGGGGATGTTAGTTACTCTGTCTGGAGTATTGATTGGGTGAAGGTGAAAGGCGGATGACAGTCTGTGTCGGCTCGAAGGAGCAACGGGGACCAGCCCCAGGGCGGAGCTCCCCCAGGCACCAAAACCACTGCCCATCATTCCCACTTCCTGTCCCCCCAAGAAAGCAGCTTAAGTCGCCCCTTTGCCTTCTGACCCTCAGAGAGAAGGAGCTTTGGGCAGGGACTCTTCGTGGATTTTGATCCACTGGACTCTGGAGTTTGGAAAGGAGAAAATGATGACAAGAATCCCAGAGGCCAGTGAGGCTCCATCTCTGCTCTCCTTCCCTTCACTCCAGGGAAGCTACGGTGTTGATGCAGCACTTACCTCTGGCCACCTGCATATCACCGTCCTGTCCACGCTGCCTGAATTCTGCAGGCAATGATTGTCCCAAGGCAAGAGTAGAAGAGAGAAAGGAGCAGAATTCAAGCACATTTGAGGGGAAACATCCTCTTTATCAACAAGGCAGATTCCCCAGCCCTGGGCTGCAGCACATCACCCCTCCCCACCCCATTTGTTCACATTAGCCTTTACTTCCCCCTAGGGGCTTCAGTGTGATCAATTGATTAATCAAGCAATTGACTAATTGATTTATAAAATGTTGTCATCCTGTAGTTCCATCTGTAGTTCTTCTATTGTTGGATCTTGGTGAATAGAGCCAGTGGCATGTGTGAATTCACTACCTTGACAGAACTGTGACAGCTTTGTTTTCCCCATTATTTTACTCTCAACCTTTCTGTGACTCTCATACTGTGGGCAGAATGGTAAAGCGATGAGCTTCATAGTCCCTGGAGTTCAACTTCCTGTGTTCAAGTCCTCGATCCAACCACTTCCAAGCTGTGTGACCTTGGACAAGTTAGTTAACCTCTCTGTTTCTTTATTTTCTCTTCTGGAAATAAGACTGTGGATATGGTGGTAACTGTTTCATTGGGCTGTTACAAGAAATGCTTAGAAATGCGCCTAGGTCACGGGGAAATTGCTTACAACTATTACCTAATGTTACTATTCCCCCCTCTAATAAGGAACTGCATGAAGGCAGGTATTTTGGGCTGTTTCAGTTCCTCTTATGTCCTCATTTGCAAGAACGGCACCTAACTCATAGCCGGCACTCGGCAGGCAAAGAGGTATTGAATGAAAGAATGCACATATCACTTTCTCCTGTTTATTCATCTGAGCTGCATGTTGCCTCATGATGATCAATTTAATCCCTTCTTAATATATGGTAAGGCTATTATTAATGGACGCACATCCTTATTTCTCCCTCTTTGGCTGCAGTAGCGTCAATACACCTAGCTGCTTTGTCATTTCATTTTACCTTGCTCATGTCTAATACGGCCAGCTCTGTCTGGATATTCTGTTTTTTTGCTGAGGTCATAAAACCATTGTTCCTAACCTGGAACTCATTTTTCTTTTCTTTCTGAGCTACTTTTGAAGGCTAATGTTGCTTTCAACACTCTCTTCTGTAGCATGATGATGTAGGGGTGTGGGCAGACTTGAGAGAGAAAAGGGAATGGCTTACTCGTGCCTGGGTACCATCTTTGCCCGGAGACTTGGGTCCTGCTTTATTTTCATTTTTGTTTTATGGAGCCCAGGCCCAGGATCCAGAATTGCCATCTCTTTTTAAAAATTATTTATTTATTTATTTATGGCTGTGTTGGGTCTTCGTTGCTGCGTGCAGGCTTTCTCTAGTTGTGGAGAGCAGGGGCTACTCTTCATTGCAGTGCGTGGGCTTCTCATTGCAGTGGCTTCTCTTGTTGCGGAGCACAGGCTCTAGGCATGCAGGCTTCAGTAGTTGTGGCACACGGGCTCAGTAGTTACGTCACCCGGGCTCAGTTTGTGTTTCGCAGGCTCTAGAGCGCAGACTCAGTAGTTGTGGCACACGGGCTTAGTTGCTCCATGGCATGTGGGATCTTCCTGGACCAGGGCTCGAACCCATGTCCCTTGTATTGGCAGGTGGATTCTTAACCACTGCACCACCAGGGAAACCAGAATTGCCATCTCTTTTCTGGTTTCTGCATAAGCTGTCTCACAGTACACTGCGAAGTTAGACATTTGCTTTGTTTCCTTGTCTCTAATCCAGTGCTCCTAGCAGACTAAGCTGCTTGAGGTCAGGGTCCATGTCTGTTTTCTCACACAGTCCACCTGGCCCCTCGCCCAGGACTTGGCACGGGAGACACTGTCAATAACACAGCAGACCTGGGTTTGAGTCCTGGCTCTGCCATTTACTACTATATGAGTGATCTTGGGCAAGTTACTTTACCTCTCCCCACCTCAGTTTTCCTACCTGTAAAATGGGGATAATGAGAGTATCATCCACACTGGGGCTTTCTGTGAAGGTTAAATACGATTCGTAAGCCCTTGATATGGCCTAATCAGTCTTAGTATTACAAAACTGTAAATGAATGAGTGGATATTTGAGTTCATAAGAAACACGTGTGGAATAAGAAGATGAATGAATAAATGTCCCTTCAGGCCGACTTTCCCTTGGAGGGGAAAGTGCCTGCCTTACTCCTTCTCTGACTCCCTTATCTCCCCTTTACTCAGGGTTCCAGGCAAAAGCCCTGGCCAGACGGCCCCCCAGACCAGACGTCGTCTCCTGCAGAGGATGCCCCGCCTTCAGGGGAGCAACAGGAGCTCCATTACGCCTCCCTCAGCTTTCGCGGGATGAAGTCTCGCGAGCCTTTGGACCAGGAGGCCACCAGCACCACCGAGTACTCAGAGATCAACACAAGCTAATGAGGACTCGCCCAGAGCTTGGTCCTGGCTGGAGGAATCACAGCCTCTGTGGGGAAAAGGAGAAGTCAGGGACTAGTTGATGAAGCCTTTGTGGCAGTATTAGCATTAACTACTGTATGAGTGTCCCCAGGTAGAGCAGAAGGAAGACAGGTGATAGGATTAGAGACTTGGGCTCAATCAAATGCAGGTTCCAGCACTTCTTAAGGCATCGTTAGCAAGCAATTCACTTTATCTCTCTGTGTCTCAGTTTTCCGTTCTGTAAATCAGAGATCATGTGTCTTACCTCAAAGCTGTGTGAGAATTAAAGAAAGAACACATAAAAATCAACCAACAGAGGTCCCGTCATGTGGCGTGCGCTTAGTGTCTGCTGGTTTCTCTTCCTTGAAGAGAAAGGTCCTCCTGGCAAGTTCTCCTGAGGCTGGGGGTTACTAGTGTTGACCTGAAAAAAATAGACGGCCAGACATTTCTCCAGCAAACATGGGTTTATTCGTCATTAGCTGAGCATGGCAACTTGGGGTCTGCAACCACTGTGAGCCATGTGCAAGTTCTGACACAGCAAGGGAAGGAGACCGCTTTTATAGAGGGGCAAAGGAAGTTGGGGGCTAGAGTAAACAAAGAGTCCCTGGCTTTTCATTGGCAGAGTCCTTGCCAGGAAAGAAGAGCAGTCTTTCTTCTTCCTGTTGGGCTCTACTCATCACAGGCAGTGAGAGGTCTCCCTCTGGTCTCCTGACTCTGTTAAATTGAGGCTTCATTTTATTCATTTTTTACACCAGGCACAGAGGACAGGGTGGCAACTTGTTGATGTCATTCTCCTTCCCAGAACTCTTCAAAGCCTCCCCAGGGAAAGGTCAGCCCCTCAGCCTGACATTCGGTTCATAATCTTTATCTCCTTGCCTCACTTTTTTTTTTTTTTCTTTTTGCGGTACGCGGGCCTCTCACTGTTGTGGTCTCTTCCGTTGAGGAGCACAGGCTCCAGACGCGCAGGCTCAGCAGCCATGGCTCACGGGCCCAGCCGCTCCGCGGCACGTGGGATCTTCCCGGACCGGGGCACGAACCTGCGTCCCCTGCATCGGCAGGCGGACTCTCAACCACTGCGCCGCGAGGGAAGCCCCTTGCCTCACTTTTATCTGTCAATTCTTGCAGCACATTTCCATCTCCTGACCTCCAGTCCCTTCCCTATCTCATTTATGGACCCTAAAGGGATCTTCCCAACAGCCAGAGGGCTGACCCTTACTCTCCTGCACAAACCTGTTTTTGGCTTCCTGGTCTTAGTACATTGCAAGCATCTTTCCCAGCATTTAAAGTCCTTCACGGGGACTTCCCTGGTAGCACAGTGGTTAAGAATCCACCCACCAATGCAGGGGACACAGGTTCGATCCCTGGTCTTGGAAGATCCCACATGCTGCGGAGCAACTAAGCCCGTGCACCACAACTACTTAGCCTGTGCTCTAGAGCCCAAGAGCCACAACTACTGAGCCCGCATGCCACAACTACTGAAGCCCGTGCGCCTAGAGCCCGTGCTCCGCAAAGAGAAGCCACCGCAATGAGAAGCCCGCTCACCACAACAAAGAGTAGCCCCCACTCGTCGCAACTAGAGAAAGCCCGCATGCAGCAATGAAGACCCAAAGCAGCCAAAAATAAATAAAATAAAATAAATAAATTTATATGTAAAAAAGACCAATTACCTTCCAAAGAAGAGCAGTTTGACTGACTTATCAAGTAGCACCATGGAGAGCAGAAGAAAGCAAATACTGTCTTGAAATATAATTTTATAACCTATACTCTGTAAAGATAATTCAAAAATGAGGAAGCAGTACAATTTAGAACAAATACATGAGAGGTTCTCTACCGGTAGAATAACAATAGAAGATAGTTTAAAAATCACTGACAGTAGGGATTTCCCCAGAGGTCCAGTGGTTAAGACTCTGCCTTCCAATGCAGGGGGCGTGGGTTCAATCCCTGGTCAGGGAACTAAGATCCCACATGCTGTGGGGTGCGACCAAAAAGTTAAAAAGATTTCCTGACAATAACAACAGCTAAGTCCAAAGCTGGGGGTGGGGGGAGGTAAGTGGACTTTACATTTCCTAATGTCTGCCGATTATCCAGGAGGAGATAGAGGTTTTCATTTACTTTAGTAGGTTAATTATGCATGCAGGAATTTTATGGTAATGACGACAAGAATAGAATCAGAATGTATGACTTACAAACTAGAAGTCTTTAAAACTATCCTATAAAAACTTAGTAAATCAAAAGAAGACAAGAATGGAGAGATAAAATAACGTGAAACTGGCGGCACATATAGAAGATAAAATGTAACGTGGGGTACCTACATTGACTATACTGGATAAATGCTTCAGTTAAAAGCAGAGAGTCAGCTTGGATTCTTATTCCAAGTATATGCTCTTTACAATATATGCATCTAAATTATAAGGATAGAGAAGGTCAAATGTAAAAGCAGACAAAATTAGATACTATGACAACATTAATTAAAAAAGAAAGCCTTCTGAAGCCCCTCCGACTTAGGTGCCCTGCTGGCCTAAGGCTCAGGACCTTGTGTCTGTGGATTGGGGTCCTTGACGGAGTTGGGGTTTTCCTGAACTCAGTGCCCAGCTATGGTCCAGAACCATGGACAGCGTCAACCGTTCAGCTAGGGCCTCCCCGGGGTCTGGCAGGGTGGTTGGAGTGCCCCCTGGGGGCAGGTCCCTGACCTGTCTCAATTGCAGAGGAAAGAGGGCTGGACGAATGGGAGTGGTGACATTCTGTCCCTCAGGACAGAGGTGCTCATCAGGGGACAGCCAACTCCTCAGTCTCCCCTGAAAACCTCCTCATCCTAGGGAAGAGGAGACTTAGCTTCAGAGACACAATGCATTTCTCACAGTTCTTTGCCCCTCGGGGCTGACTCTACCCTCACCCCCTGCAGAAAATCTTCCCTGTGTCAGATTTCTCCCCTTTCTCCCCTCACTCTCCAGTAGGTTGACAGTTTGTTCTTGTTTTTAATCCCTTTCTCATACTGTCATGGAACTCTGGATGACGGAGAACATGGTTTACGATCATCTTCTATGCCTGGTGCCCTGCCACATCCTGATTCAGCTCAAATAAAGGAATCAGAAGTCTGGTTTAGCTGATGGGTCACAGAAATAAATTCTAAGTTTTCCCTATTCTCCATGAACGGTAAATTTTCAGATTGGGGAAAGGATCTTGTGGCCTCAGTGGAACACAGCATGGAGAGAGTTATCATGAAGTGCAGAGGAAGCCAGGCAAGGTCTGGAAAAAGTAGTGTGGTAAGGAGAGGAAGCTTCGATAGATACCATAAAGAGGGCAGACTTTCTGAGGCTGGAGGGCTTGTACAGAAGTTAGAACTCATTCTGCAGTTGTGAGTGGAGGGCTCATGGGAAACCTGGGAATGGACTGAGAGCCACATGCAAATCCAGTGGCTTTCTGAACTGAAATTGACACCAGAAACCTGCAAACATCACGCCCAGTTCTGGGTCTGGACCCAGCACCCCAGTTCTGTTTCAGCCTCTGACCAGAAGGAGCCCCTTGCAGATGAGTTTGAGGTCAGCCATCCCTTCTTGAAGCTTCTTGTGTGATCAGGCCTGGGCTAAGAGCCAGGATTAAGAAGATTCTGTTTCAGGTAGGTCCTGTGCCCCCCACACTTCCCTGCTCTGAGAGAATTTGAGGAGAGCAGCGAGAGACCACAGTCCACCCATTTGCTGAAGGGGATGGAGATGGACACTTGGGGGAGGCAACATGAGTGGAGGGTTGGATGGAAGGAACCACCTTTACAGGTTATCATCAGACCTGGGATGAGAAGAGCTCAGCCTTTACTTCCCTGGTCATCACTAGGGAGAAGGGGAGCTCCTGAAAGAGGGAGGAGTGGGGGCAGTCCAGTCCAGAAAGAGTCTCTGGATGACTGCTGCTTCTGAAGCTGCCCTTGATCTCCAGATAGAAGGAACTGATCTGATGGTGTCAGTCATCCCAGACTTGCCCCATCCAAGCCCAAGCTGCTGCCACTTCCCTGGCTGTGAGCATGTAGGGGTAAGTGGTCTGCAACACGTGACTCTATGCAGGGTCCTTGGTCTCCACTTTGGGGTACAACTTCGAGAAGCACAAAGGGTAGGAGCTGCAGGTATGAGGACTGGGGACACTGTGTAGGACAAAGTGCTTCTTCATGCTCTGACCTTCTCTCATCCTGAAATTTCTAGGTTTACTCTAAAAGAGTCTACATCTTCTGATTTACGGAAGGGGCCAACATAGACCACGATCCTTCTATGCCCAAAAACAGACCAGGTCAAAAGCTGCAAGGGACGATCAAGGACCTTGGGCCTCTTCCATCTCTTTGAGGACCTCCTCCTATGACTGCTCTGTGAGCAACAGAGATGCCAGGATGGGGGCAAGCAGGACACTGGGAGATGGCGTGAGGTTCATCCCAGTGTCATACTTTTCTGAGCTCCTGTTCTCTCTGTCCCGGCCCAGTGTTGACCCAGACACCTGACATCTGTATCCTGGGGACCCTGGAATCTGGGCACAAGGGAATCCTGACGGGGTAGGGCACCCAACAACTGGCAAGGGGTGTCTCTGAGTCACCCTCCCCCCAACACACATCTTATGGTCGTGAAGATGCAGAAGCTCTGCATCCTTGCACCTTCCCCACCACAAGATGCTCAGGTGGACTCAGATCCACTTCATGGCTGCTGGTTCTGGGAAGGAGACATCCTCACCTAGATGGGAGGAATCAGGGAGGCTTCTGGGAGGCCCCTGGAGGATGTGAGCCAGAAGATGGGAAAGGAGGGCACTCCTGACAAGGGACCAGCCCAGCAAAGCTCGGAGGTGGGACCCAGGACACCAAGTCTCCCCAGGGGTCAGGCAAGAAGTTTCTGAGCCTCACACCTGTCTGGACTGGCAGGGAGGCAACCCTGCAACCCAGAGCCCCCTGGTGGCCAAACTTTAATACGAACAAGCAAGTCGGACACCATTATCAAATACAACAGTGCTTTGCTAGGAGGCTTTGATTCCATTTTCAGTGGAGGAAATGGAAGACCAGAGAGGTTAAGTCACTGACCCAGGCTCACCCAGCTTTGCCTCTAGACTCTGAGGTCTGGGGAGCTCACCCAGCGGCTCCCCACCCATCACACAGAGATTGGGGGTAAGGACTAAATCCACTGTCTTGAGGAGCCCCAGGCAGCCCTGGGTGTAAGCCCCTAGTTGGGGCTCCAGCGAGGTGACCTCGGGCTAGTTGGCCTCAGGCTGTAACAGGGAAGAGTCAATCCTGACTACGTGTGGGATCTGTTTCTTTTACTTTAACCTTTGCTTTCCGCCCCTTTTGTTCACTGAAAGGATACTATCTATACATAATGGACAGCCTCAGGGAACCCTGCCCCTCTGCCTGAATGTTAAACCAAAGTGCCTTTGTTCAGGGAAACATCCGGACCCTGTCCACCTGTGAATGGCTGCAAGAAAGAAGAAATTAACACATCCCCTCCCCGAGGCTAGGCATTCCAGGAGATATTTGCAAAACTTATGGCCTTTTCACTTTACTTCCTCATCTCCTCGCCCTCTCTGTGCTGTAAAAGAAACTGGCAACCAAACCCCGAATAAAGTCGTATTCCTTGCCTCAACACTTCCTCTCCGATTTATTGGCCTGTGGTGCGGGGAGCAGAGCGAGCTTGGCCTCGGTAACAAGGCTACAGCCAATGAGATCATGCTGGGGATGAAATGAGACGGCCTGCCCTGTGTACAGCGCTCACACAGAAGCATCACGATTGCTGTAACTGACGTGCCCATCAAGTTACATGGTTTTGCTTATCCCACTGCAGGCAAACATGAAACATCAGGCACACAGTAGGCGCTCAAGAAGGGTTAGGACTATCTGAGCACACCCAAAACCCCACAGAGGTACAGGCAAGCAGCCCCCTAATTCCCACTCGCTCAGAAATGGAAAGTTGTTTAGTTCTCTCCTCTCTGAGGCCCAGGGGTCCCCCAGACACCCAGGAGTCCTCCGCAGCCCCAGGAGCCCAGAGCCCCAGCTTCTGCAGGACCACAGGTAAGGGGTTCCGACCCCTTCCCAACCTCACACCGAAGCCCGGGCTAAGGTAACTCGGGTTCCTTCACAGTGTCATTTACAGGCGGCCCCGCACTCCCACGTCGTCGTCGGATCCCAGCGGAGAACTGGAGTCTCTAGAAGCCGGGGATGGGCTCCGAAGTGGGGGGTCCGGACGGCTGTGGCTCCCGCGGCGACCCGGCGGCCCCTCCTCGTCCAGCCCCCGGCGGCCCTTGCCGATGGCCAGGCGGGGCCGGCCGCGGTTCAGGCCGTCCAGGAGGGCGCAGGCCTGGCAGAGCGCGCGGCTGGCCAGCGCCCCGCAGCGGGAGCAGGCGCCGGGGGGCGGGGGCCGCGCGGCCGGGGCCAGCGCCAGGCGCTCGGCCGAGTGCACGAGGTCCAGCACCGCCGACGGCCGCGCCGCCTCCAGCAGCTTGAGCAGGTCGCGCGCGTGGCCGCGGAAGGCCTCGGGCGCGTACACGCACTCCTCCGAGAAGTAGTCCAGGCGGCGGAAGTGCGCGTACAGCACCACCTCCTTCTGCGAGGCCAGCTGCAGCGGGCGGCAGCGCGGCAGGGCGCCCCCCTCGCCCGGAGAGCCCAGGCCCCCGCCGCGCGCCAGCCGGCCCGCGTCGCCCCGCAGGAAGTTCATGAGCACCGTCTCCGCCATGTCGTCGGCGTTGTGTCCTGGGGGAGAGACGCGAGCCGGTGAGGAGGGGACGCTGGGGCCAGCGGGTCCGCGGGAGGAGACCCCGCGGTACCGTGGGGCGGTCAGCGGGAGGCTGCGGGTGGACCCCGTGAGAAAGAGGGGAACACGCCAGGCTCTCGTGGAGCAACTCGGGATGCCCTCATTTGCCCCCCTCTTATTGCAAACCAGGCTCTGTGCTCGGTGCCCTTTCAGGTAGTGAGTAACACTGCTTTAGGCTACAGATACAATTTCAGTCTAGTGAAGTGTACTTCAGACCGCACAGACATCAAAACGGCATTTGATGGAGATGCTCAAGTGGGCTGTTGACACAAGTGCCTCTGGGAATGCAGATTACGGTATTTAGAAGGACCAGGGAGAAAGTAAGTGCATAGTTACACAACAGTCACCATAAATTTGAAGCTCAATCTCTTACTTATTCTGCAACTTGTCATCTTATACTTGAGTCTATAGTAAAACACTGGTCTTAGGGCTTCTCAAGTCGGCCATACTTTGCCTCCTCAGGGCCTTTGCATAAGCTGTTTCCTCTGCTCAGAACCTCTCCCACCCCCGTTTTGTCCTTCACCTAGTTACCCACTCGGCTTCAGGTCTCCGCTCACTCAGGAAACACTTCCTTAATCCCCATGTTTCTCCCTTCACTAGGTCCTCCTGTGTCACTTTCCTTAGTGGCACAGGAAATGATTATAATCAGGTTATAATTATGTGAGAAACGGACAGGAGCAGAGACTGTCTTGTGCATCATCATAACGGCAAACATTTATATGTTTACTGTTTCTCAGTGTCTTGTCTAAGTGCTTCATACGTAATTCCCATAATTCATCTAATTCCCAGTAACTCTAGGTCCTAGATAGTATTAATATCCCCATTATATAAAAGAGGAAACCAAGGTTAGATAGTTTGTTCTAGGCTATATAGCTTGCATCTGGCATACAATAAATGGTCAACAATTATTTAAGTAATGATTGGTACAGAGAAAGTGTTATCAAAGAGGAGAAGCGAATAGAGAAAAGGACACAGTTGCGTTCAGACTAGATGCTTCTGATGGGAGATGCCCCTTCATACCCCTCCTTTTGTGACAAGGGACACAATGTCATTAAAAAAAAGCGCAGAGAACCACAGCCCTAGCCCCTAGAGAGCACCCTACCACCCCTCTATTTGCCAGCGTGTGTGTACAAAGATGATGGCAGTGACTCAAAAGCTTACCATGCGCAACCTAAGGACACGCACATACTATGAACCTTCAGTGTGCATGCACAGCCCCTCCTCCTTTTTTAGCGTCTCCAATTAGGATATACGCAGTCTCCTTTACAACCTCTGGGGCATGCGCCTCAGTGGGCTTACAGTGTCCGCCCCTCGCCCGCGCATGCGCCCGTTCCTCCCACCGCGCCCCTCTGTACCGCGACTGCGCTCACCCGTCACGACGTGCGTGGCTCCCACGCGGCGCGCCCCTTCCTCTAGCGCCCGGCGTCGCAGCACCCCGCAGAAGGTGCAACAGGAGCGGCTGCGGCCGGAGCCGGCCGTGCTGCGGGCCACGGCGTCCATCGTCCAGCCCCCGAAGAGCTCTGCGTAGGCCACGACGGTGAGCGGGAGCTCCCAGCGTGCTGCCTGCCGCCGCACGGCCGCCAGCGCCGCGTCCCGGTAGCCGCCGATGCCCTCGTCCACGGCCACGAGGTGCAGCGAGATGCCCAGGTGCGGGGTCAGCTCGCGCAGCACGTGCGCCAGCACAGTGGAGTCCTTGCCGCCCGAGGCGCCCACGGCCACCACGGCGCCGGGCGGCAGCAGGCGGCCCGCGACCACCGTGTGCAGCACCTCGGCCTCGAAGGAGGCGCAGAAGCAGGTGGTGCACAGCGCCTGGCCCGAGCGCGGACGGCGGAGGGCGGCTCGCGCCTTGTGGCAGGAGGCGCACTGCGGGGCGGGCATCGCGGGGTCCTGGCGAGGCGGGAGGGTCGGCTTCTCCTGGATGGGTGGAGAGGGGAGGCGGGTTACACGTGGATTCCGGATTAAGGGGTCGTTGCCTCCCGGCAGGCTGCCTAAATAGTGCCCAGAGTAAACCCACTGTCTCGAACCGTCTTCTCCCAGCGCTGTGCAGGCCTGGCACCTTCAAGTCTCAGCTTAAGCTTTCATTCATTCGTTCAACAAATATCCACTCAGTGCCTCCAAAGCGCCCAACATTGGTTAGGCACTGGGGACACAGCAGGGAGTAAAAGAGGAAGGGTTGCAGGCACTAAGTTCTAGTGGAGGAACCGACCCAAAATAGTTTTCAGATACAAATAGGTTACTCTCTGAGCTGAGGCTAGAAGGAAGAGAAGGAATTAGGCATTAGATCAAGGTGGTAAGAATTTTCCGGATAGACTTAATACCAAATGCAAAGGACCTGAAAGGGCAGGTCCTGTCTGTGTTCTTTTGGGTGGAAGGTGTGTTGGTGGTTCAAGACTGGAGAGGGTCGGGGGCTTGGAGATTGGCAGGGTGAGGAGCTTGGACTTTATTCTGAGTGAAACAGGAACCGTTGGATGGTTTTAAGCTGTATAGTCACAGGATCTAATTTCTATTTTAACAGGATCCTTTGGGCTGCGTGTGAATAGAGGGGTGGAGAGTGGCAAGGACAGACATGGGCAGACCAGTGAGGAGGTTCCTGCAGTGATCCAGGTAAGCAGCAGTGGGAGCTCGGAGCAGAGTGGAGACAGTGGAATCGGAGAGCAGTGGTCAGATTCTGGATCGCTTCCGGAGACAGAGTAGATGGGACTCTGCCAAGTCTTGGGGGACAGCAGTGGATGAAACAGAGGACTCATGACAACTCCAACTTTTGTTTTGACTTGAGCACTTGTAAGGGTAGTGGGACCATTTAGTGAAGAGGTGGTGGGGGTTAGGGAAGACTGGGGAAGTATTGTAAGAGGAGTAAGTTTATGGCAAAGAATCTGGAATTTCTTTTGGGCATGGCAAGATTTGAGGTCCTTTGCTCTGGAAGTCTTTCCAGAACTCTGGGCTGGGTCTGGCGCCTCCTCTGGGCGTCCACGGCCGTCTGACCCTCACCGAAGGCCAGCCCTGACCACTCTAAGGTTGTAATCAGGACAGAAGAGGGTGCGCTCGTACCGCACCCAGCTTGGGCGGTGGGAAGAAGGAGTCAGATCCGGCCAGCAGAGTCCAAAGCGGGTCAGCAGGGACACCAGAGGCTTAGGGCACTCCCGCGTGGAGGGCTGGCGGTAGACCGGCTTTGGGGGGATCATGGAGGGGAGTGCCATCTCCCGAGGGATGCCTATCGAATGCGTGGGAGAGAAATATGGAGACCATCAACTCCTCCACGGCAGCACGACCAAGGGCCGAGATCGACCCGCCGCGGGAGGAGGCACTCACCTGAGTAGAACCCGCGCCGGACGGTCCAGGCTCAGAGAAAACGCGGAAGCAGGTAAAATAACTACGACTCCCAGAAAGCTTTGGGTCAACCCGCGAATGACTCCCAGGTGCCCGTGCGGCGGTTCGGCCTGGAGCGCTTGCGGCACTCGGACAAGCTGGGCCTACAACTCCCGGCGATCCTCGCGGTGGTGTCTTTCGTTCCCGCCTACGGTTCCCAGAGTGCTCCATGCCAGTGCGGTTCGATTTCCGAGTGCGCCTGCGCAGGAGCTGGTGAGGCGTGTGGTTTGGGTGCTGACGCGCGCAGCGCGCTGTGGTTTATTCCAAAGATAGATGTTTTTCAGATATTCTGCTCTTGTGGGAGCATGGTAGAGTTTGTGGTGGGGGTGGAGAGGCGTCAGGGCGGGGGTACGAAGGGGATAGGGGTGCGAAAGGGAGAGGTAGCGAGGGCGGTGGACCGGTTCCAAGGATCGGGGATACAGTTTGGGTTCTTGCGCGCGCCCCCACTGACGTGAGGGCGGGTGTGCGCCCCGGCTGAGGACCGCCGCCGTGCGGGCTGGGGGCGTTATGCTTGGGCGGAGCCGAAAAGTAGTGGTTTGCGGTTCGCTACGCGGGTTCGGGGCATAAACGCGGTGAGCAGACATGCGCGCACCTGGGTCAGGAGTCAGTGCTCACGCCTTCTGCCTGGTGGAGTTGAAGGCAGAGCTCGGGATGGAGGGCAGGTGAGACCCGTAAGACGGAGGGTTCCCCGGGGAACAAGTCCCCCCAAACCAAAAAACGGAGCACCTTCCCAAGAGTCTACCGGAGCCCTGATCCCCAGGTCCACGCCCTCAGCCCCCTAATTGCCGCCTCTCCTGCATGTTATATTCTGAGATCCTTTTGTCTCTACTCCTGTGAAGCCCTTGAGAGAGTAGTGATGGGGGCCATTTAGGTGTCTGAACCTATTTGTTGAAGCCTGGTCATCGGGTTCACTCATTTGTTAATCATTTCCTGAGGCTTTCTGTGTGCCAGGTCCTATTCTCTGGGACACAGGTGTATCGGGCCTGGTTGGGGAGATAAGGATGTCACAGCTTGATGTGGAGGTTCCAGATGTCAGGGGCTGCAGGAGCCCAGAGGTTACAGCTGCTGCTAACCAGGGCATGGGGGTGGGGGGCACTTAATAAGGAGTTAGCACGTGCCAGACACCGGTGCTCTGCACTTCCCTTGCACCGTCTCAAGTTTCTCGTCTGTAAAATGGGGGTGATAACTATAGTACCTGCCTCAGAGTGTGTGTGTGAAAATAAATGAGTTAACAGCAAAGTGTTTATTGACCAAGCCATAAACTTTTATAATTTTCGTCTCATTAAAGTCTCATAACCAGGCATGGCTGCCTTTTCTGGGGGGCTAGGCCTAAGTTTTCTTTTCAAGCAAGCCGTGAGTTGGGAATTTCAAAATCTCAGGCAACCTACAGATAAGCTAAGGCAGTTCTCAGTTGGGTGTGAGTTTATCCCCAAGAGAACATTTGGCAATGTCTGGAGACATTTTTGATTGTCACGACGGGGGGGGGGGTGCAAGGGGAAGGGTGTGACTGGTATCAGGCAGGCAGAGGCCAGGGATGCTGGTAAGCGTACTCTGCACAGGATGGCCTCCCCCAGCAAAGAATCACCCGGGCCCCGAATAGCAGTAGTGCCGAGGCTCAGGGGCCCTGGCTTAAGTGGCATTCTGCTGTGCCTAGTTTTCTACCCTCAAAATTAGTATACATTCAGGTGTTGCTGTGTTGGTTTTAGTCCCTCGCTATGAAAGTTTCTTTATTTAAGTATTTAAGCGGATCTCCACACCACTCACATAGTGAGTGAGAAGTGAGTTAAAAAAAAAAGGTTCGTCTTAAACTGGGCTTCAGTGAAAAAAAAAAGAGGATGTGAAAGCCAGCCTGCCCGCGTCACTCCGTGTGCCACTTGCTTAGTTGTGTGACCTTGAGTAGGTGTCTTAACCTTTCTGGGCTTCCTCTGTTCAGGGGATAATAAGAGCAGCTGTTGGAGGAACTAGATGATTTCATATATGTAAAGCATTCAAGACAGGACTTGGTGTTTAGCAAGAGCTGTGAAAAGAGTGGAGGGCAGTGTTCTGGTTCCTTATGTCACTCCCCTGGGGCAGCAGTTGTAACACGTTAACTTAGTTTCTAAGGGGAGAGACTGAGTTGGTGTCGAGGGCTTCTGGAGAGGGCGGATGACTGTCTGCAACTGCTTGTCAATTAGAGGGTGAAGATTGAGTCCCTCAGCCTGGTGTTTGTGACCTGGCCCCTGATGACTTTGCAGCCTCATCTCTCACCCCTGCACCTCTGGCAGGTCCCCACCTTTGCTGGAGAAATAACTTTTTCTGCCAGGTGTTTGCACATGCTCCCTCCCCTTCCTGAAGACCTTCCAACCCTCACTCCTCCTGCCCCGCCACACTGATTCCTGTTTCTCCTCCAGGTAGCCACTTGGATGTACTTCCCCCAGGAAGTCCACAGGATCCCTTCTCCCCTGCCTTGGATTAACAAGCCACCTCTGGGCTCCCACGCCCCTGGTCCCTTACTTTGTCAGAGGCCCTGTCACCTTGGGTTGTGGCTGCCTCTGTTTCAGCATCTCTTTGGGTTGGGTGCTTTTTCTTTTTCTTTCTTTTTTTTAATTTATTAATTAATTTACTTTTGGCCACGTTGGGTCTTCGTTGCCGCGCGTGGGCTTTCTCTAGTTGCGATGAGCAGGGGCTACTCTTCGTTGCGGTGCATGGGCTTCTCATTGCAGTGGCTTCTCTTGCTGCGGAGCACAGGCTCTAGGCGCGTGGGCTTCAGTAGTTGTGGCTCGTGGGCTCTAGAGCGCAGGCTCAGTAGTTGTGGCGCACGGGCTTAGTTGCGCCGCGGCGTGTGGGATCTTCCCGGACCAGGACTCAAACACGTTTCCCCTGCGTTGGCAGGCGGATTCTTAACTACTGCGCCACCAGGGAAGTCCCGGGTTGGGTGCTTTTTGAGAGAAGGGTTTGGTTGGATTTGCATCTGGGTCCCTAGCATCACTGGGCAGAAAGCCTGGAACAGAGCAGGCCAGGTATTCAAGGCCCTTCCTGAGCTGCTCCTAGCCTACCTCTCCTTTCTTGTATCCTCCTGTTATCTGCGCCCCAGTGAACACTCAGCTCGGGCAGGAGACTGCTGCTGTCAGATGTGGTGGTTAAGGACGGAGGTTCAGATCCTCGGATGACAATCTAGTTGTGTAAATGTGGACAAGTTACGTTTCCTCACCTGTAAGATAGAGATGAAATAGTCCAGTCCAGGAGTAGAGCAGTGGTTCTCAACCTGGATGATTTTTGTCCCCCAGGGGACATTTGGCAGACATTTTTAGTCGTCACAACTGGGTTGAGGGGGACTGGCATCCAGTAGGTAGTAGGTAGAGGCCAGCAATGTTAGTAGATCTCTAACACACAGGACAGCCTCCCCAGCAGACAGCTAACCTGCCCAGAGTGTCAGTAGTGCTGAGGTTGGGAAGAGGTACATGCTTACAACAGTGTTTGGGCCACAGTAAGCACTCCGCAGATATTAGCTACCATTACCGTCGCTACTTAAATACACCAAGCTCTCTGTTGCCTCCGTCTCTCTGCCCAGAATACCCTTCGCCCACTTTGACTGGGGCTTGAATGCCTACTCATTCTTCAGGACCTAACCAGATATTACCTCTTTGGGGAAGCCTTCCATGAACTCTACCACCCTTGTCCCCTAAGACGCACCCTCAGTTAAGCAGGGACTCCTGGGAGTCACACACATGAGCCCGGACTCAGATTCATGCTCTTTTCTCACACCTGAGTGACTTCGAGCCTCAGTATCCTTTTCTGTGAAATCAAAGGGTGGCTTTGAGGATGAAACGGACCAGCACCAGGGAAGTGTTTGATTCATGTCAGGACTCCCACTGTGGAATGTATAGTCAATAAAACCTAAAAGCTTACCTTACGTTGGTTTAGGTTGAGGGAAATCGTTAAGAAATATGTTTTTAAATATGTTTTGCTGTAGAAAAAATAGGAACAAGCAGAATTTTCTCTAGCACCAAGAGAATTAAGAAGAAAAAAAGATGTTATATGCTATATACACGAGATCCACATGTAATGAACAGGCTCAGAAAGTGAAAGTAAAAGGGTGGGAAAAGATATACCAGGCAAAGAACTCAGAGAAACCTTTTAGCCACGTTAACCACCAACCAAAAGAGATTTTCAGTCAGAAAGCACTATCAGTAATAAAATGTCATCCCAGATGAAAAAGGAACAGCCAGGATGATGAAACAGTTCCAAACTGGGATGCACATAACAGCATAGTCCCAGAAGAAATAAAACTAAAGTTAACAGGACGACAGGAAGGAATTGACACATTCCAGAAGCACTGTGACCTCTCTGTCAGTAATTAATCAAGTAGACGACAAACAATAAAGCTGTGGAAGATTTGAACAAGACCACTAACCAGCTTGAACTCATGGACAGAAATGGAACCGAATGATGTGAGCATATAGGTTTTTGCCAGGCACACAAGAGCTGTGTACAGACGTCTGAGGTGCGTGGCTGTTCAGAGTGGTACCCGTTGGCCACATGTGGCTAATGAGTATTTGAACTGTGGATCGTCTGAATCGAGCTGTGCTGAAAATGTAAATACATACCAGATGAGAAGACTTTATGTGAAAAAAAAAATGTGGAATACCTCACTAAAATATTTTATCTTGATTGCGTGTTGAAATGGTAATATTTTTTATACAGTGGGTTAAGTGTAATATTAAAAAGTAATTGTACTTGTTTCTTTTTACTCGACAAATGTGGCTAGTAGGAAATTTTAAATTACATCTGTGACCTGTTATTATGTTGGATAGCCCTGTTCTGGACTACAAGTAAGTCTTAGCAAATAGCAAACTCACTTTGCTCTACTCCCCAGGACAAGGGACCTTAACCAAGAAGTTTAATATGTGTACTTATGATGCAGTAAATGAATTTTCCCTTTAGCAACTGTTTTACGATTTAGGGAATGGCTAAAACAATTTTTCATAAGTCTTGAAACTAGCTAAGATGTAAGAAGTCTGAGTGAGTGTGTGTGTGTGTGGGGGGGGGCATATATCATAGTCATCTTAAAACGCTTTTGCTTGGGAGACCCCAAAGCCATTTTGAAAAGCTTTGTACCACCACCTAACTCATTTTAAGTTGATACCTGAAATTTTTCAACATTAACAAGTTTTTGTTATTGTTACAGGTAGAAACCACGTATTTTATAAGGTGACATGAGATGAGGGTAGGCTGTTCATGGAATAAATATTTCGTGACATGACTCAGATAGGTTTTAATTATCTTAGAGAATAATGTGCACCAGTTTACCTGGATATTGTGTTCAGTGTAACTTGAAAAATTTGTCCCTGAAAACATTCCAGTTAAATTTTTAAAAATATTAGCTTCACTAATTATAATGCTTTTGGTTGTTCTAAATACAGAACATCCCAACGTGAGCCAAGCTTCACCTTCATCAAAATGAGTAGACTAGAAGTACACGCCACCGCCCAGGGAGTTCTGTGTATATACCCCACTTGGAAGATCTCTGCTTTGTTAGATGAAACAGCTTGCATATCCCCAAAGACATTTCTTACCTCCTTGGAGGTCAGGAAGTTTAGGGATTGCCTTAGGGCAAAAAGCACAATCTGATCTGGGGCATGTATATCTGAACCTAACAGATGCAGGCAGAAAGATGTTTTCTTGACTGAAAAAAATGGCTTTCATTCTTTTTTTTTTTTTTTGCGGTACGCGGGCCTCTCACTGTTGTGGCCTCTCCCGCTGTGGAGCACGGGCTCCGGACGCACAGGCTCAGCGGCCATGGCTCACGGGCCCAGCCGCTCCGCGGCATGTGGGATCCTCCCGGACCGGGGCACGAACCCGTGTCCCCTCCATCGGCAGGCGGACTCTCAACCACTGCGCCACCAGGGAAGCTCTGGCTTTCATTCTTAAAGAAGACATGTTTCTAACGTGAGATTTTCTTTGGAAAGAGGGGCTTCTCGATGGTTTGCTTTCCACACCTTCCCTCTTGCCTATAAATGAAAGTATAAGATTATTATTAGACCAAACGGTACCGTGTCAGCTGGAAAATGTGGGTGTACACTCTACTAATTTGAATCATGTACCATGCACGAACATTGCTGCTAGTTTAAGACATCAGAATTTTTTCCTGGAATCTTACATAACTTTGAGAAACAAAACATAAAATTGATTTTATCATACCCGGTTTACCTTTCAATGGTAGTGAGATGGAATCTTTTTTGTTTTCTGAGGAAGTAATAAGAACACACCTTTGTGCTTCCACAGCTATAGTCACATGATAATACTGCCAAATTCTGTTTTTTTTTAATTTTTTAAATTGAAGTATAGTTGCTGTACAGGGTTGTGTCAATCTCTGCTGTACAGCAAAGTGACTCAGTTATACACGTATAGACATCCTTTTTTTATACTTTTCCATTATGGTTTCTCACAGGATATTGAATATAGTTCCCTGTGCTCTACAGTAGGACCTTGTTGTTTATGCATCCTATATATGATAGTATATATCCGCTAATACCATATGATATCACTTATATGTGGAATCTAAAATATGACACAAATAAACCTATCTACAAAACAGAAGCGGACTCACAGACATACTGAGGACTAGAGTTTGGGATTAGCAAATTCTTTTTTTTTAATGATTGTTTATAATTTAACTTTCATCATCAAGAGCCCCAAATACAGTAGCACTGTGTAGCACTAAATCATAATCCCTATGGATATAATAGAGATTAATTATAAAAACCAGGAGTAAGAAAACAATCATTTGAAATCTACATAACCCTCAGGCTCTGGAAGTGCCTCTCATGTATCCTGTGGAATCTGAGGGGTCATTTTTACTGGGTTTTCCAAGAGACAAACCATACTTTCAATAGCAGCAGGCTTTCCCGTCCCAGCATGAGGAGGACATCTGGGAATGTGAGTCTGGGTGTCTGAACTCTGTAACCAGCATGATGTGTAACTAACACACTTGCTCTGTTGGTGGCTCCCCGGAAACCACTGATGCATCCAACTCCTGCATGAAGAATCAGGCTCCTGAGAGGACATACCCCACCTGAGACTCTTCACTCCTCCAAGCTCACTGACCCCCTGCCTCGGAACGGGAGATATCACCATCGAGGCTTTGTTGGCACCTCCTGTTCACAGAGCAGCTGGACACTGGCCCGTGTGGCATGATTCAGGCGTGGGCCACACCCGCAGCATTCCCAGCTGGGACATGGGGATTGTCATGAGCCCTGCTCTTTTCATCCCAGCAAACACGTCCATAAATGGCTGCAGGGCCAACTCTCCCAGGGTATTTCAAAGACTGGTCTTGGTCCCTGAAGGACAGCACCAAATCCGGCTGAAGTTCCTGAGATGTTTTTTTTGTTTGTTTTTAAATTCATTTTTGGCTGCGTTGGGTCTTCGTTTCTGTGCGAGGGCTTTCTCTGGTTGCGGCGAGTAGGGACCACTCTTCATCGCGGTGCGCGGGCCTCTCACTGTCGCGGCCTCTCCTGTTGTGGAGCACAGTCTCCAGATGCGCAGGCTCAGTAGTTGTGGCTCATGGGCCCAGTTGCTCCACGGCATATGGGATCTTCCCAGACCAGGGCTCGAACCCGTGTTCCCTGCATTGGCAGGCGGACTCTCAACCACTGCGCCACCAGGGAAGCCCTCCTGAGATGTTTTTGACTATTTTACCTTCTGTGTGTGAGCAGGGTGCATTTCCACCATACACGTGGGGTCTAGTTCTTCTCGTTTTGCCTAAAGGACGAGTGTCTAATTCTAGATGTGCCACTCAAAAGCCTGGATGGTATTCTCTGAAACAGCGCTCCTTTGAAAGCTGCCTTTCCAGCTGAAAGGCTGGGAGAAATTCTACCTGATGCCTATCCCACAACAGAATCTGCTACCGAGATTAGATTCTTATTTCCGTAATGCTCTTGTTTCCTTAAGTTGGAGGATTGTCTATCCCTGATCACATTCTGTCTTGCCCCACATTTGAGACTTGGTCCTGAGCCTGCTTCTGTAACGAGATCGTTTTGTAGTTCATCTAAAAGTATACTCGCCAGTTTAGTGACAAGGACATCAGCCTGTATGTAACTTTTCAGTGCCTTTCCATAAGCTCATTGATGCATCTATTCATATTCTTCACCTTTGGCTTCAGAACGATCACGGGGACCAGCATGGACCAGTGCAAATCCTACCCATTTCTGTTCATGGGACCCATTTGCTTCCAGCCGACAGGTGTCCCCTGTGATGAACCTGGGGAGCAGAACTTCCCCTGATCCCATTTCATTCTCTACCATCTTTCCGCAAGATCCCCACTTTGCACTTCTTTCCAAGTGTAAATTCAAAACAGGGTTCGTCATCCATCAGCTGGGAGCCCTTGAAACACAGAAAGGAAAGGGGAAAAAAAACCCAGGATTTGTTCTTCATGCTACAGCCAGAGGGAAGCCTTCGGTCCATGAATCAGTCCTTGTCATGAGTGAGTCTTTGCAAGAGCAGGAAATGAGAGCACTCCCCAGTCCTCCTTAGGGACCAGTGCTGACCGCGACCCAGGTCTCAAGGCCAAGAAGTTTCTTTGGGGAAAGAGAGAGAGGTGGGGGCGGGGGAGAGGGAAGAAGAAGGGGAGGGAGGGAGGGAGGGAGAAACAAAGAGACCAAGGCATTCTTCCCCGCTGTGTCACCCTGCATTGCTGAAGAACATACCACATTGCCTGTAGAGCAGTTTAGCAACCTCAGTACTTGACATCCTTGGTTTTATGGGGTGTGGGTGTGGCCATCTTGTAAATTGTAAGATATTCAGGGGCATTCTTGGCTTCTACTAGCCCACCAGATGCCAGCAGCATCCCCCCACCATTTGTGACAATCAAAAATGTCTCTAGACGTTGCCAGATGTCCTCTGGGTGGAGGCAGAAACTTCCCCAGTTGCGAACCCTCGCTCCAGAGCAATCTTTTATCTATGTGACCCAGATCACACCGCTCTCCTGCTCCCCCCTCACCGTGACCTAGAAGAGCCTTTCTTTTTTTTTTTTAATTATTTAATTAATTAATTAATTTTGGGGGCTGTGTTGGGTCTTCGTTGCCGTGCATGCGGGCTTTCTCTAGTTGCGGCAGGTGGGGGCTACTCTTCATTGCGGTGCACAGGCTCTCATTGCGGTGGCTTCTCGTTGCGGAGCACGGGCCCTAGGCACGTGGGCTTCAGTAGTTGTGGCACACAGGCTTAGTTGCTCCACAGCATGTGGGATCTTCCCGGACCAGGGCTCGTACCCGTGTCCCCTGCATTGGCAGGCAGATTCTTAAGCACTGCACCACCAGGGAAGACCACAGAAGAGACCTTCTGATCTAGCTTCAGTCCCCTGCCACTCTTTCCGATATCTTCCGCTTCCTGCCTCAGGGCCTTTACACTTGCTGTTCCCTCTGCCAGAGACACTCCCCGTGGCCGCCTCCACCCCGTCTTCCAGGGCTCAGTTAAATGTTGCCTCGCCAGCCACCAGGGCTGAGGTCACCTCTCTGAATCTTGACTCTCTACTCCCCTTCCTCCTCTACTCCTTTCATATATAGGCTTTTATCGCGCTCTGAAATTATCCATTTTCTTGCCTATCTCTTCTACCAGAGTGTAGGTTTCATGGGGGCGGAGGCGGGGGAGGGGCGGAGATTTTTGTTGACTGTCTTTCTGGCTGCTTCATTGGTTCCCGCTGTAACGCCTGGCACAGAGTGCGTGCTTAGTAAACCCGGATGAATCAATAGGTGAACGCTCAGCTCATGTGCTGGGTGATGCTGGGACCCAGAGGTGAGTCATGCCGAGCTTTGCCCTCCCAGAGCTCCGGGGCTGGTGAGGGAGAGTGAGTGGACTCGGATCTGTCCAGGTCTGCTGACCAGAGCTGTGACAGCAGAGATGCCTGGGACCAGGAGAGGCCAGACAGAGTGTAGACGAGAGTGAAGGACTTGGAGAAGAGTCCCTAGACAAGGAACTCTTGAAGGAGGAGCAGGGGTTTAGCAGGTGGTGAATAGCGTCTTATCCATCCACCCATTCATTCATTCATTGACTCATTCATCCATTTCCCGGGGCCTGCTGTCCCGGGAAATGCTGGGCACCTAGAACTGAGTCAGTCCTGAACCCTGCTCTCAGCAGGCCCCTCGTCTGATGAGGGAGGCTGATACGGACAGTCACAATCCACGATGATTAGATGGTGGTAGAGGGAGATCCAGGGGCTGTGGAAGCTGCGAGGGGCTACTTGGTGCTTGTGGTGGCAGAGGGGAGAGGGCACCCAGAAAGAGCAGGAGTGGGGTCATTCCCTTCCATCCCAGGATGCTGGAGATGTGAGAGAACCTGGCCCACTCCGGGGAAAATGCTGAGTCCGTGTCACCCTGACTCCTGCACGTTGCGGGTCCTCGCACAGCGAGTCTGATCCAGCCGTAAGCCCCTTTTCATAGACAAGGACATCGAGTCTTAGAGAGATTGGGTCGCTCACCCAGGGGAGCAGCCCAGCCAGCGTGCAGTGGCGGTGTGGCCAGAGGTGGGAGAGATGAGGCTGGAGATGTGCGCGTGGCAGGTGGCCCTGAGTGGCTTCAGCAAGTCTCTCCCTCTGGCCCTCCCCTCTGTGGCGTGTGCAGAGCCAGTCGGGGAAGGATGGGCGCAGGAGATTGGGACCGAGCCACCCGGGGCCAGAGTGAGGGGTTTGCGAGATGGGAGGAACCATCTGTTCCAACAGAAACCTTCTGTTTCCTTTCCCAGAAAGGTACAGCGGTGGGGGCTTCTCTTATTTCTGGGGGTACAGCTGCTGCCGGCAGGGGCATTCCTCTACTGGAACCACCACCGCCACGGCTGCGCCTCCTTCCTGTGCTTCCTCATACAAGACAAGCCTGAGGAAGGGGAAGGGCTACTTTTTCTGGTTCAGGTCTCCTCTGTGGAAATCCCTCACCAGGACGGGTACTCCAACCTCAGCCAGATCCACCCTGTGGACATCGGTGAGGAGGGTCTGCCCAGCTGCCCCATCATCTCTCCCTACATCAGTAAGCTTGCAGGGGCCTCCTACGCCCCCAGCCGCACCTCGGGCTTCGGGGAGCTGGCAGGAATCCCTGAGGAGTAGGGCAGGACCAGGAAGCAGAAGGCAGTGGGCTTGGTGACTGGGGACAACGGATTATGTATTATCTGTGGCTGCATCAAAACGAACCACCCCAAAACTTACCATCTTTAAACAATCATTAACTCTCAGAGTGTGTGTGTGTGTGGGGGGGTCAGGAATTTGGGGGAGGGGCTCAGCTGGGCAGTTGTGGTGAGATGAGGCTGGAGCTAGAACAGCAGCGGGTGGAAGCAACCAGGAGCTGGCTGGGCACCTCACTCTCTTCATGTGATCTTAGGGTCTCTCCACACAGTCTAGTTGGGCTTCCTCACAGCATGGTGGCCACAGAGCTTCCATGGCAGCTGAAGGCTTCAAGAGTGAGTCTTCATGAAAACGAGGCAGAAGCCAAATGGACTTTTATGTGATCTAGTCTCAAAAGCCACATAACGTCTGTCACTTCTGCCATCCTCCATTCACTGGGACAGTCATAAAAGGCCGCCCGGTTTTAAGGGGCGGGGACAGAGACTCACTTCTCAATAAGCAGGAAGAGTGTCAGAGCCACATTGTGAGAAGGGCATGTTGGGGACTTCCCTGGCGGTCCAGTGGCTGAGACTCCTTGCTTCCACTGCAGGGGGTGCGGGTTTGGTCCCTGGTCAGGGAACTAAGACCCCACATGCTGTGTGGTGCGCCCCCCCCCCCCGGCCATAAAAAAAAGAAGGGCCTGTTGGATACGCGATACTGTTGTGGCCATCTTGGGCAAAAAATATGGTCTGCTGCTGAAAGAAGAGGCACGGCTGGGGGCGAGTGAGTGGTCGGTGGAGCCCTCAGTGAGAGCGGGAACTGAGAAGGAGGCTGGTTTGAGATGTAGGGAGAGTGGGTGGCCGGAGAACCACCCAGGAGGAGACAATTGGGAGGCAGGTTGGGGTTGGAGCTCAGGAGACAGATTGAGGACCATCAGGGCCCACAGGGAGAAAAGCAACAGGAGGTGATGAGCTTGCTGGGGGAGGAACGAGAAGCGTGGGAGCCGGGGGAGAGACGAGGGAGGAACACAGAAGGAGGTGCGGGGAGGCGAAGGGACTGGGCCCAGCTCAGAGCCCTTCGGACTGGCATGTTAGTTTGCCAGGGCTGGTATAACAAAGTACCACATGCTGGGTGGCTTAGAGCAGCAGAAGTGTATTCCCTCACGGTTCTGGAGGCCAAAAGTCTGAAATCAAGATGTGGTCAAGGGCTGGTTCCTCCTGGAAGCTCTGAGAGACACCATGCTGTGCCTCTGTCCTAGCTTCTGGTGGTTGCTGGCAGTCTTGGGCTTGGAGGAGCATCACTTTAATTTCTGCCTCTGTGGCCACTTACTTTCTCTCTGGTTCTTTGCATGGCCTTCTTATAAGAACCCCAGTCATTGGACTTAGGGCCCACCGTCAACCAGTATGACCACACTATAACCAATTATATCCGCAAAGCCCTTATTTCCAAATGAGGTCATATACTGGAGTTCTGGGTGGACGTGAATTTGTGGGGGGCGTGATTTAACCCAATACAGCTGGGTGGTGGGGTTTCTGGGGTGGGTCCCTGACCATCCCTGGCCTCTGCCTCTCTCAGGTGGGCCCTTGAAGATGGTGATGCCAGAGAACGTGACGATGGAGCAGGTGGTGGAAAAGAACGCCCTGGTGGGGCTGGGAGGCCAATACTGGCCACCTGACTGCTGGGCACAGCACCACATGGCGGTAGTGGTGCCCTACTGCGGGCAAGCCCAGCACCTGCAGCACCTGCTCCTCCACCTGCGCGCCTTCCTGCAGCCCCAGCCACTGCAGTACGCCATCTGTGTAGTGAACCAGGTGCGGAAGGAATGGGGAGGGGCAGGGGCAAGAGAGCAGAGGGCTCTGCGCCTGGCCTTGGAGAGTCAGGGCTGCAGTTGCCAGTCTCTGAGCTGAGAGCGTCTGGGCCAGAGAGTATCCAGGGGGTAGGATTGATGAGTCAAGAAGAACTTGCACTGGGGGAAACCAGAACCAAAGGCTATAGGTTTGGTCTAGACTGGCTGAGTCTGGGATCAGCTTGAATAGCTGTCTACGGGAAGGGCTCAATCCCAGTGAATCTGGGTCTCTCTGAGACCAGGGCTGTTCAGATTGGGCAGTTAACCTAAGGGGTAAATTAAAGCACTGGGTTTGGGGTCTGTTAGGTGCCTGTTTGAGTCTTGGCCTTGTCCATTTTAACCTGTGTGATCCGAGGTGGGGACCGATCATCCATCCATCCATCGATCTATTTATCCAGCCATTCATTCAGCACACTGTTACTTAGTATAACTATGTATGAACTTGGGGCATTTATGCTCTGTGCCACTGTTTTCTCATTCATGAGACAAAGATTCATTGAGTTAATGAGTATAAAGCAGTGAAGCCAATGCCTGGCACACAGTAGGTGCTCAGTAAGTGACAGCGATCATGATGGTGGCGATCATGATGGTGGTGGCGGTGTTGATGGTGGTGATTATGATGGTGGCGATCATGATGGTGGTGGTGGTGTTGATGGTGGCGGTCATGATGGTGGTGGCGGTGTTGATGGTGGTGATCATGATGGTGGCGGTCATGATGGTGGTGGCGGTGTTGATGGTGGCGATCATGATGGTGGTGGCGGTGTTGATGGTGGTGATTATGATGGTGGTGATTATGGTGGTGGTGGCGGTGTTGATGGTGGCAATCGTGATGGTGGTGGCGGTGTTGGTGGTGATCATGATGGTGGCGGTCATGATGGTGGTGGCGGTGTTGATGGTGGCGATCATGATGGTGGTGGCAGTGTTGATGGTGGCGGTCATGATGGTGGTGGCGGTGTTGATGGTGGCGATCATGGTGGTGGCGGTCATGATGGTGGTGGCGGTGTTGATGGTGGCGGTCATGATGGTGGTGGCGGTGTTGACGGTGGCGATGGTGGTAATGATGGTGATCGCTAAGGTGCTGCTGCTGCTGCTGAGTGATGGTGGTGGTGATGGTCAGAGTGGTGATGGTCGTGGTGGTGGTAACAGCGACGATGGAGGTTAGGTGACTGTGTTGGTGACGTTGAAGATCGTGATGACGGTGGTGACGCAGATGGTGAACATCATGGTAACCATAGGTGATGATTAGTCTTTCTCTAGTAGGAGTAGAAACAGAGACACAGGTGGTCCCCTATCACTCCTGACCTCTGTCTTCCTCCGATGGCCTCTGGAAGCTGATGATCCTTGAGAACCTTGAAGATGGCCGAGGAGGGAGAGCTGAGAGGCTAAGGATACTGACTCTGACCAGGATGGGGGTGGGGATCCAAGAAAAGTTTCTCAGGGGAGGTCACCTTTGAACTGAACCTTCCTGGACAAGTCTGGGTTTTCCATCCCCACAGTGGGAATAAGAAGGGTTTCCAGGCAGGAGAATGGCACTCGACAAGGTGAGAGAGGACAGGCCTGGCAGGTGGCAGGGCCACCACGGCCTGCGGTGAGGGCAGTGCCGAGCATCTCCGTCCACCGCAGGTGAACGACACCGCCTTCCACCGGGGCAAGCTTCACAACATAGGGTTCTGGGAGGCCACGCAGGAGGAGGACTGGGACTGTGACAACATGGGGCTCTGGGAGGCTGCGCAGGAGGACTGGGACTGTGTCTTCCTCCATGATGTGAACCTGCTCCCCAAGGACGACCGCAACCTCTACATCTGTGACGTCTTCCCTGCCATTGACAGGTTCAAGTACAAGTAGGTGGAGGGAGGGGACCTCCTGTGGGAGACTCCTTGGGCCTTGCCCCGCCTGTCTGTGTAGTCCAGGCCCCAGTCCCTTGGGCCTTGCCCTGCCTGTCTGTGTAGTCCAGGCCCCCAGTCCCTTGGGCCTTGCCCTGCCTGTCTGTGTAGTCCAGGCCCTGGTCCCTGGTGCTGACGGTGCAGAGCATGATGCGGCCTGAGGAGAGGCCTTGTAGACAGTGAAGAACCTTCCTCCTGGGTGTGGGTGTCAGATGGGAGTGGGATTGGCTATCAGTGGGGGAATCAGGATGCACTTAATAAGGCAGTAGGCAGAGAGGTTGTACCAGAGGTCAGAGAAGGAGAACTTAAAAAAGGAGGGGCCCTTAATGGGGTCACAAGAATGGCCTGTCAGATGATTCAGGGAGGGGATCTCCCAGGGTCACGTGAGGGGCCATCTCAAGGGTCAGGGGAAGGACTGCCCCAGAATCCGGCATGGAGACATCCTAGGGGTCAGGGGAGAGGTTCCCATGGGGGTGAGTGGAGAAGGGCTAACCCAGAAGTCAACCTTGTGATCCTGGCCAGCAAAGGGCCAGGGACCGTTCCCTGAAATTCCCTGTGCTTCCAACTCTCCCTGCCTCTGCAGGCTGCCCTACCAGGGCTACCTTGGAGGGGTGTTTGCCCTGCGCCCCATTCACTAAGTCAGGATCAATGGCTTCCCCAACACATACTGGGGCTGGAATCGGGAGGATGATGACATCACTTCCAGGTAGGGGCCCTGCTCTAGGGAGCCTAGCACAGGGGGCAGCAGGTCCCTGCATGGTGTGGCGGACACAGGCTGCCCTAGACTGAGAGGGGACACGAGCTATGTCGGATTGCGGGAGACGCAAGCCACTGTGGCCTGAGGGGCTGGGTGTGGCATGGGGACTCTATCAGAGGAGACAGGCGTCTGGCCTCCCTGCCCTCTCCCCTGGAAGGCTGAAACTCAGTGGGATGCTCCTCTCACGGCCCCATCTGCTCTTTGGCTGCTACCATAAGCTGGAGGGGCAGGACTGCAGCCAAAAGCAGAGCCCCCAGAGGTGAGTCAGGGTTGGGGGCGGGGGTAGCCAGTCCTGGGCCTGTTCCCGAGCCCTCGAGCCCTCCGCTCACACGGTTGCCCCTCCTGCCCCTCCTAGTCCTGGCCTTCTGGCCCAGATCTGTCACACGATGGCATGAACTCGCTGGGATACAGGCTGCTCTCCCAAGGAGCTGCAGCGCCTCTACACCAGCCTCACTGTGGACATCAGCCTCTCATCCCCAAGAGCCCCAGTGCCAGGCTGAGGGGTATCTGGAGGCAGGAACAGAATCCCTGAGACCAGGGCTGCAGGGCCGCCTTCCCACCCATCGCACCTGGTTTCATATTAAAGGAGGCTTTATTTTACTTGCTTCTCCACTCTGCCATCCGTAACGCCCATCCTTTCATTTCCATTCATTTGGTCACACAGGGCCCTACTCAAATTCACCAAGGTTTGGTTCTCTCCACACAGTTAAAGTTAAGGCTTATTCACCCATTTATTTCTCAGGAGGACTCGTGGGGTAGCACTGTTGTCATCTTGCTTTTGAAAACCAGGACAGATGAGTTAAGTATCTTGCCTGACTGATGTAGAAGCAAGTACAGAAACCTGACTCCTGGGCCTGTCCATTTACAGATAATGCTATTCTGCTTTCTTGTAGCAAAAAAGGTGGGGGAAAGAATGAATAAAAAATGTGAGGTTGGTTGAATAAATTACAGCATGTCCACATACTGATAGAATACTAATGTAGTCACTGAACAGCTGTATTGTAGCGTGAAAAGAACAAGTGCACATGTGTATATGATATGGTCTGATATTTATAAAACAAAGGGAAGGGTACCTATATAGGTTTATGCTAATGAGTGTGTGTGGATAACAAGTGTTGGCAGACTTCTTCTGTAAGGGCTGGAGAGTAAATACTTTCAGCTTGCAGGCCATACGGCCTTTGCCATGACTACTCAGCTCTGCCACTGGCACAAAAGCAGCCACAGACAATACATAAACAAATGAACATGGCTGTGTTCCAATAAAACTTTATTTAAAAAACACAGGTGGCCAACCAGATTTGGCTGATGGCCAGTTTGCTGACTCTTGGCCTAAATGGTTTAGGAGCGTGTATAAAAATACGATAGAGTCCATAGAGTAAAAGTTTCACCATAGATGGTGGAGGTGGAAAGAGGAGGGTAGAGCTGAACTAATCATGAAAGAAGAGAAAAATGACACTGTGAAGACTAGAATCACATTTATACATTTACCAAAAAATGTACATTCATCTGTGTATATATTAGGTTCTTTTAAAAAATATATAATCTATTGACACCTCCTGTTCTGCAGTGAATTCTATAGCAGACACTACAGAATGGAGGGTATGTGTATGTGTGTATATAAATAAATATGCTGACTTAAAGATTCTGTCTTATACCATACTCTACAGAAACTTCTCAATGCATTAGTCAGGGTTTCTTCCCCAAGTGAATTTTATAACTTTTAATGAGGCTAGTACAAATATGGACATTTCCTCTCAAAAGTTCTTTCCTGAGTAATTTCCTTCACATAAAATGTGTAACTTGGTGACATGCAGTGCATCCCTAGAGTTTTTGTGAAGCATGAATTCTATAATATATGATTAAATCTGACTCATAAGATTTTTTTCTTCAAGAAATTCAGAGTTTATTTCATTTATGTATATGCATATTAGGAACTGAAGATTTGTCTCTGGTATGAGTTGTTTGGTGTTTATTAAAATTTGATCTGTTGTTGAAGCTCTTCCCACACTTGGAACACATGTAAGGTCTCTCTCCCGTGTGGATTCGTTGATGCACTTTGAGTTGTGGTTTCCTGCTGAAGGACTTCCCACAGTCACAGCATTCGTAAGGCTTCTCTCCTATATGAGTTCTCTGATGTGTAATCAGCTCTGATTTCTGGGTGAAGGTGTGTCCACACTTGTAACAGGCAAAGGTTCTCTCTCTACTGTGAGTCATCTGATGTTTATGGAAATTTGACCTACCATTGAAAGCCTTCCCACATGCAGTGCATACATAGGGTTTCTCTCCAGTGTGGATCCGCTGATGCTCTCTGAACTGTGACTTGGAAGTAAAGGCTTTCCCACAGTCACTGCATTTGTAAGGCTTCTCTCCGGTGTGAATTCGCTGATGCATGCTGAGTATTGACTTCTGGTTGAAGGCCTTCCCACATTCACTGCACACGTGGTGTCTTTCTCCAGTGTGAATTTTCTGGTGTATGTTGAGGTGTGATTTTTGGGTGAAGGTTTTCCCACAGTCACTACATTCATAAGGTTTCTCCCCAGTATGGATTCTATGATGTATATCAAGTTGTGACTTGGAAATGAAGGATTTTCCACAGTTGTGGCACTGATAAGGTTTTTCTCCCGTGTGACTTCTCTGATGTACAATCAGGTGTGCCTTCTGGATAAAGGCCTGGCCACATTCAATACACACATAAGACTTATCCCCTGAATGGATCCTCTGGTGCAAGCTGAGTGTTGACTTCTGGGTGAAGGCCTTCCCACATTCACTGCATACGTACTGTCGCTCGCCGGTATGAATTTTCTGATGTATACTGAGGGTTGAATTCTGGGAGAAGCCCTTCCCACATTCACTGCATTCATAGAGTTTTTCTCTAGTATGAGTTTTCTGATGTCTGAAGAGAGATAACATCTGGAAAAAGGCTTTTCCACATTCATGGCATTTATGGGGCTTCTTTCTAGTGTGAGTTTTCTGGTGTGTAACCAGTTCTGGCCTCTGAACAAAGACTTTTCCACATTCCTTACATATATACGGTATGTTACCTGTATGATCTGTCACATATACACCGAGTTGTGGTTGTGGGGTGAAGGCTCTCCCACATTTACCACATTCCTGGAGGTTTTCTACACTATGGAATCTCTGTTGTTCAAGGAGGTGTGAGTTCTGGGTAAAGTCCCTCCCACACTCAGTGCACTTATCTGGTTTTTCCTGAGTGTGAACTTGATGTTGTGTGAGTGACTGTTTATGGCTGAAGCCTTTTGTACATGAATTACCTTCACAGAAGTTCTCTCCTGTATGAGTATTTTTGCAGCTGGCACTGGAAGAGCTATGGGTGAATAGCTGACCAGATTCAACCATCTCATCAAGGTGTTCTGTGGTGTTGCTTTGATTTTGACGATTTACTTCTAGATTAGGTTTCAACCTTTTTGCACGAGAGCAACGTTTATGAGGTCTCTTTTGTGAGGAAACAAGGTGGGGCCTCGCACAGATGATTTTTCCAGGGTCCTTATAGTTACAGTCCCTCTCTGTGTTCAATTTTTTCTTGTTGAGGAAAGCCTCCTGATGTGAAGGTTTACTTTGATTTTTCTGATCTCTCTTTGTTTGGTCAGCTTCTTCCCACAGCTTTCCTAAAATGGAACACCATGAGCCATCTCTTGTGACTTCATCCAACATCTCATGGTGAAATGAAGCTGTTTCAGAAATTTCCCATTGTGGGGTTTCAAGCCCAGACTCCCCTTCTAGAAGGAGAAAAAGATGAAATAGATACAGTGAACAGTTAGCAAAGGATAGAGGAAGAGTCACATGGAGCTGATGAGATTGTGCACAGGGAAACTGCTGAGTCATATACCAGTGGTGGTGCTCATGGTGATTATGAGAGAAAACAGTTGCACAGCCCTTATTATATGTCAAGCACTTATCTGTATAGCACTTAGCATTCGCCAGGCAGTGTTCTACGTGATATACACATAAGCTCATTTAATCCTCACAGCAACCCCAGGAGCTAACTACTTATTATCCTGGTTTTCCACATGAAGAAAAGGAAACACACAATGGTTAAGTAATTAGCCAAAAACACTTTGCTCAGCCTTGGGGAAAGTTAGATTTGAACAAGGGCAAACTGGCTCCACTCATGTAGGCAGTCTTGATACCCAGACCTAGTGGGATGACTACAGGATAAAAGAGGCAAGTGTGTCATAGGGCAGCATCTGTGGATAGCCAAAGATTGAAGGAGGGGGCTCAGTACAGAGCCTCTTCAACTTACAGTGGGGTTGTGTCCTGATAAATCCATCAGAAGTTGAAAATATCGTAAGTTGAAAATGCCTTGAATACACCTAACCTACTGAACATCGTAGTTTAGCCCAGCCTATTTTAAATGTGGTCAGAACATTTAAACGTTAGCCTACAGTTGGGCAAAACCATCTAACACAAGGCCTGTTTTATAGTAAAGCGTTGAATATTGTAACTAATCTCCCAGCTTCCTCCCACTCGTGAGAAACAATACAAAATCCATCAGCCCTAGATATTCCTCTGAAATACTATTAAAGTATCAATCCTAACATAGCCAAGCACTGAAAGAATACCTATACCCCAACTTGCAACTCTCCATGAAACTGAAGTTTGTTTTCTTGAACTTAGGAATACGCATATCCTAAGAAGGGTACACCGGAAGACTGGACAAGCAAGCTGTCCCCTAGAATCTGTTTCACCCTTCTTCCACAGAGGTTAACTGTGGCCAGGTACAGGGCAGCCAAGCCCCGTAACAGCTCACAATTTCTCTTGCAATGAGGTGTGACAGACACTGTTTTTGCTGATGGAATGTGCATACAACATTATGCACCACTTCTGGCCAGGGTAATATATCACAGCTTCTCAATACCCTCCACCCCTTTTCTGCCTAGTAGAACCTGGCTTTGGGTGCAGTGCATTCAGTCCCACAGAGCGACATCATAAAAGATGGTACTGCAATGACGAGAAAAACTTCAACACCCGAATGGATACAAAACGTAAAGCTTCCTGCTGACCTGCCTTTTAGAAGTGTTTTATAGGAGGGAAATTATTCTGGTCCTTGGTCTCTTTGTTATCACTTTCAGCTTTATGCTACTTAATATGCCATTTTTTCCTAAGAATGGGAGTCACTGATCATCCTATTTGTTAGTAAGAACATAACAACAGATTCTTTAAAAAAAAATTTTAAAAGGTGGCTAAATTTTACTATTACTTTATCCTACCAGAGATAAATACTGAGTATGATAAGACCATCACGTCTTATTTCTTTTCTCTTTCCATCACTTGGATAAACTGTATCCCAGACCCTTGTCCTGTCCCCAAACCTCAGTCATCTACCACTATTTTTTAAAAATGAGAATGCTCTTTATAATCACTTTTAGTGTGTATATGTATGTGTGTGTGTGTGTGTGTATATATATATATATATATTTCTTTTTATTAAAATCTGAGAAAAAAGAAACAAAATACCAATCTTTGGGGTAATAAAATCTGTCAATGGCATCTTGACCGAACTCATGATGACCGGGAATCCACAAATCCCATTAGGAACAAAATAACCCAAGCGTGAGAAAATAAGGAGCTGGTTTATGGTGATACCCGTGGAATTAACGAAAAGAGTCAATTAAATTGTACTTTCAGAAAGAAAAAAATGGGGCTTCCCTGGTGGTGCAGTGGTTAAGAATCCACCTGTCAATGCAGGGGACATGGGTTCGAGCCCTGGTCCAGGAAGATCCCACATGCCGTGGAACAACTAAGCCCATGTGCCACAACTACTGAGCCTGCACTCCAGAGCCCACAAGCCACAACTCTTGAAGCTCGGGTGCCTAGAGCCCATGCTCTACAACAGGAGAAGCCACCGCAATGAAGAGTAGCCCCTGCTCACCGCAACTAGAGAAAGCCCGCACACAGCAACAAAGACCCACTGCAGCCAAAAATAAACAAAATTTTAAAAATACCTTTAAAAAAAAAAGAAAAAATGGGGGAAATTCCCTGGCGGTCCAGTGGTTAGGACTCTGAACTTTCACTGCTGAGGGTGTGGGTTCGATCCCTGGTCAGGCAACTAAGATCCCACAAGCTGAGTGGTGTGGCGAGAAAAAAGTGAAAGAATTTCTAAAATAAGAAAATGAGAAGACTGAGATGGAAGAGCCAAGAAACAGAAGAATCTGAAAAAATGTATAAGGTGAGAAGAATTTCTGATTTGTGTAATGATTCCAGTTTCTGAGCTCCCCAAAATAAGGAAGTGAGTCATCCCATGGGAACTGTCCACCATGTAGCTAAATAAGAGAACACAGTTTAGGCATGGGGCCTGGAGGGGTTGATAAAAGGGATCATCAGAAAAAATTTGTAGGCCTAAGTGTTGAGAAAAGAAGGGCCCTTTAAAGGGATTTAAGGAATTTAAAGTAATTCCTTTAAATTTAAGGAATTTAAAGTATAAAGTAATTCCTCTATGATGACCAGAGGGAAGTACAGAGGCCCAAGCTGGAGGCATCGCAGTTAGGTGTAAAGAAGAAAGATCCAGCACAGGAAAAAAATTGATGAATTCAGGGAGCAAGTGAAAAGGAAAAAAAAAGGCTTTCAGGAAACTCCACAAAGGGATAAAACAAGATGACAAAAAAGCAACATACAGGTGGAATATCCTGTCAGGTAACATAATGATGAGACGCTCTGTTATTAGAAAAATGAAATTAAAACATGAAACAGCTCTATCATAACATAGGCCATAAATGAGAGATTTGGTAAATATTAAATGCTGGCAAGCAAGATGTACAAATGCAAATTCTTGTGCATTCCCACATGACAGTGTGGATGGTGAAGCCCACCTGAAGAGCCCCATGGTTTACTTAGCTAAACTGAAGCCCACCTGAAGAGCCCCATGGTTTACTTAGCTAAATTCAGTGTAGGCATATCCAGTGATCAGGCAATCCCACTCCTGACTATTCACCTCAGAAATTCTTACGTTGGCCCCTACGGGACATTTACAAAATAATGTTTGGCGGCATTAGCCTTAGAAACTAGGAGTAGGAGGTAACCTGTGTCCACCACTGGGGGAATGGATAAGTGTGGTAGGTTGAATAACGGCCCCTCAGATCTTCACGACCTGATAGTCACTCACCGTGATACCTCTGACGTGGGAGTTCAGCCTCCCTCATCCATTGCTCCTTTCTCTTTTCCATCCTGAAAATGATCTCTGGGTTGGGAATGTGATACCCTGTGAATAAGAAAGGATATTGCATTTGGACATGGTCTTGGGCTTTAGAGGCCATTCAGTGAAGCTTTATTGGCACATCAGAAAACTCAACACCTTTCACTAGGAACAAAGTAACACTCAAAGATGCCCAAAAGGAATGAACAGTTTAGGACAAGCCAAGGGCAAACTGACTACATTCTTCAGATGTCCCACTGCACGCCACAAGAAGGAAAGACATCTCAACGAGGCCTGTCCAAGAGTCCCTGGTCAGATGTTCTCACCCACGGAGAAGAGGTGGCTGTAGATCTCCAGCATCACATCCTGGTACAGGCGTCTCTGGGCCGGGTCCAGTTGCTGCCACTCTTCCCTGCTGAAGTCTATGGTCACGTCTTCAAATGACACGGAGCCCTGTAACAACATACCCAAGCTCAATGAGAATTAGTCATCATTGGTGAACTGGCACTTACATACAAGGGTGTGGGGTTTTTTTGTTTTTTTTTTTTTTTGCAGTACGCGGGCCTCTCACCATTGTGGCCTCTCCCGTTGCGGAGCACAGGCTCCGGACGCGCAGGCCCAGCGGCCATGGCTCATGGGCCCAGCCGCTCCACGGCACATGGGATCCTCCCAGATCGGGGCACAAACACATGTCCCCTGCATCGGCAGGTGGACTCTCAACCACTGCGCCACCAGGGAAGCCCCAGGGGTGTGTTTTTAATGATTTTTTTTGCCATGATATATATGGCTTTCCAGTGATGTGACTTCTTTTATGTTATGATTCCTACTCCTCTGTGTGAAATTCATAGGATTTAAGCTATGTTAAGTAGTGCAAAATGGAGTCACAGTGGCCAGTGTGAACTTCCGCATTCGTTGTGAAATGTCTGGTATAGGGCTGGGAGCGTCTCAGAGTGATAAACTAAGGGTAGATAAGGAACGACTTTACTGGAACAGAAGGAGCAACTGAGCGAGACAAGATCCCCTGGGGTGGAACCATTACATCCTGACAGACTCCTTATAATGAGCACTGGGCCAAGTGACTCCTTACTCCCCACCCCTTTTCTCCCTACTTTGACTAACCTGTGTTGTGCGCTAATTGTGTGCAGTAAACTGAGTGACTTATTAATTGAATATTGGCCACACTGCACACATCTCTAATCCCATTGATTCTTACCTGGCCTCACTGCTGGGCCGCGTGACAAACTGGCTCCTTTGTTCCAGACCTCGTCCTATGTATCTCTTTATCTGGCTGTTGATTTGTGTCCTTTACTTATCCTTTGTAATAAACTGGTAATCTAGCGAGTAAACTGGTTTCCTGAGTTGTGTGAGCCGCCCTAGTAAATTAATTGAACCCAAGGAGGGAGTTGTGAGAACCTCTGACTTACAGCCGATAGGTCAGAAGCACAGGTGGACGTGCCCTTGGCATTTGAAAGGGAGTGGCGGGAGTCTTGAAGAACTGAGCCCTTAACAACGTATGGGATCTGACACTGTCTCCAGGTAGACAGTATCAGAATTGAACTGAATCGTAGGACACCCAGCTGGTGTCACAGAGAATTGCTTGGGGCGGGAAAAATCCCTGCACATTTGGTGACCGTAAGTGTCAGAAGTGATGTTCTATGTAGAGAGAGACACACAGGAGAAGTAAATTGATTTCAGGGAATACTGAGCTAATCAAAATTTAACCCACCTCTTGGAAAGGTAAGCATGAAAAGCATGCATGTGAGTGCTGCAGGTGCGAGTATGTGACAGAGGGCCAAACATAAACCTGGGAATCTGAGACGGAGCTATATTAGGGTGTCATTAAAGGATGAGGAAGTACGTACCAAAACATTTAGTTAAAAAGGTAAAAACTGATTGCCTCTAAGGAGGTGGATTTCAGAAGAAAAGACAGTGGTGACAGCTGTTTTATTTACCAGCCCAGCAAAACAAACCATGTGCAAATAAAACCAAGAACTACTTCCAAGGGAAACAGTGGCAGAAGAAATTTACACAGATATGCAAAGAAAAATGGGTTATTAATATATAATACATCTTTGAAAGTCCAGAGGCTAAAGACAAACGAAAATATAAATTGTCAAAGGACAAGAAAAGTAAATCACAAAAAAAAACCATTGACCAATAAAACTTCGGGAAAAAAAAATCCTGCTTGTAAAAAAAAAACAAATTAAAGCAACAATGACATATCTCTTTGGATTAAATTAGCAGTTATTTAAAAACAAAAACAAAAAAAGAATCAAAAAAAAAAAAAAACTCACAACACAGTATTGGCCAGAGTAGAGGGAAGGCTGCAAAGCCAAGATGATGTGAATGTTGTTGGAGAACATGCTAATGTGAACGGAGAAACTGCTCGAAAATCTCAGCGAGCAAAAGCAGAATCAAGGCAAGCAAACAAAATATTTTCAATGTTAAAAAAGGAACAAGGCATCATGTATCTTAACATGTAACTGAACGTGCAAATGCTCTTAACAATTCAGCCAACTTTAGTACGAAATGAAAGACATTTTTCTACAGCAGTGTCACTGCTGTGGGCTGAATTGTGTGTCCCCACCCGAAATTCGTATGCCTAAGTCCCCACCCCCAGGACCTCAGAATTGTGCCTGTATTTGGAGAAACAAGGTATTTAAAGAGGTAACAAAGTTAAAATGAGGTCTTCGGAGTGGGTCATTACTATTTTAAAAACATGCAAATAAAGTGTCATGAAATACACAGAATAACTTGGAATTTCAGGAAATCTTGAGTATACTGAAGAACCCTGCTTTCTCATTCCAAAATACCAAATATTAATATCTGTGGGCAATTTGGAAACATTATTCTCTGGCACTTATATTCATCTAATAAAGTAGGAAAAACAACATGGTCCTTAAAAGCCAGTTCTTGCTCTAGTATCCAATGACTATAAACTACAAGGACAAAGGGGAAACCAGCCAGTCTCCGGTGAGGAGTCAGGTGGGGACCAGCTGAGACAGTGAAGACCCAGCAGTGGATGGAATCTTCACCTGTGCTGAGAAGGAAGGAATCAGCATTTCCCCGCCTGTGGCTGGATGTACTTTTTATTCTTCCTTTGCCCCACGGACAGCCCTCTTCTACTACACATCCTCCTTAATCAGCCAGTTCAGTTTCCTCTGTAACACACAATGCCCATTCTCCTGCTCTACACAGGAGAATCCAGATTGTCTCAGACACAGGGAGTCCAATATGCTGCTTCCTGTGTCTGCCCTCAGGTTCTGGAGAACTGTCCCCGTGGGGCTCCTGCTTACCTCACATGATCTGTCCCGCTCTTCTGAACCCAAGACCTGGGGCCTCTGCGGTAAATTCACATCAGCAAGCATGTCCTTTCTGGGCTTCAATTCTTGGTCTCTTTTGCTGACAGCTCCACTCTTTCCAGGAGCCTGGAGCTGGGTGGGCATCAGAAAGCTCCAGTCAAAGCTGCTGGGAAGAGTCAGGCTGGAGCTGTGAAGGGAGATCCTGCAGCCTCAGTGATGTGGCCTGACCCAGGGGCTCTGCGGGGACACCAGAAATCCTGGAAAGGCAACGACCACATAGTTCTCATCTAATATTCACTCCACATGAATTTCTGAAGGCCATTAGGTGAAAGTCACTGTGTTCAAGATGAGGGTAGACAAAACTCAGAAAAGTCTAGCTATTGGGGTAAAAAATGAGAAAAGATGAAGAGGTTTGGGCTAAACTTAAGGAAGCTTTCATTGCAGCTCTGACACCTTTTAACCGTGAGAAGACGAAGATAGTACTTTAGTTGCAGTTTCCAAAATGAGAAGGAAGGTATTTATCATAGGCACCGGGGGAGCTTTCGTGAGATGAGGCTTGTCAAGCCCTCAGCACCTGCCTGGCAAATGGGAAACACTGAAAAAAAAAAAATCAGCAAGTTGCAGAGTCAGGTATCAGGTACCTTGTTTAATTTTCATGCAACCCTGTCAGCTAAATATTATGATCATTATTATACCCATTTTGTGGATGAGGAAACAGTGCTGTTACATAATTTGCCTTAAGGTCACTCAGTGTGCAAAGGAAAGTGTAAGGCCAACTGGCCCGAGGCAGGGGAACACAATCAGATTCACAAGTGGCATCAGACCGAAATTCTCCGGACCACCCAGTTCCAGAAAGTGCCCTGGAGACATTCCGGACCACCCAGTTCCAGGAACTGACCTGGGGACTTTGAACCCAGCCCAGCCTTCCCGCCATTCGAGGGGCGGGACTAACGGTCCCCCAGGATACCCGAAAAGACCACCAAATAAGGAATACCCTGCGCCCTCCCAGATTCAGCAGACCCATTTCCCTTCTTCCCCTATAAAATCTTGCCCAACCCTCGCCCGGGTGCGACTTCTCTGGCCCCTTTCTCTCGGACCAGTGAACCTCGCCCGGGAGCGCTCCCTAATAAAGCTCACTTGAAGCTTTTCTCTGTTTCGCGGTGCCGTTTGTTAAGATCCGACCTTACAGAAAGAACGGAATGAGTCCCGGGTCCGCCTCACTTTAAAGTGCACACAATCGCCACTATCCCATGTGGTCCTCCAAGTGGTCAATTTCCAGAAATTCATTTACATTTTCCTGCTGCCTTCAGAGAGCTGAGGCTTCAAGCTGTCTATCTGGAGTGCCTAATCCGACATTCTGGCCTTTTCAGTGCCCATCCATAATATAGACAGCTCAGCATTTTCTGACCAAAAAACCCCTCAAATTCAATATATGGGACTCCACCTTCACCTGGAAGACCTGCAGACATGCACCAGGACTCCCAATCACTTACCATTTCTTGCCTCTCCATTTCTCCCTCCCCGCCCCAACCAAAATATAGTCGTTGACCACACTGACCTCTAGAAATCCCCAATGAGTAGACCAAAGAAGGTCATGAAATGCCTCCCAGTCACCCCACGGCCAGGCTTCTGAAATCATTACTGCCCTGACTGCCAGTAAGTGTTTCCAAAGGGAGTGTGATTTCCACAGGACCCCCCCAAATAACCGCCAACCTAGGGTTCCAAATAATGCACCCCAGTAGGAAACTATCATTGATCTGCTCAACAGCCAATCACTGACCCTTACCATGTCCACAGGGACCAGAGGAGACCAACACGGACCTACTCAACCATTCACAAAGGACCCCAACACCCACTGCCCAAAAAGCAATGCAGTCACCCTTGCAAACGTCCATCACTGGCCCCCTAGGTCTCCCATCCACTGGTTCCCATATGCTACCCTTAGCACCCCACTTTACTATTTCATAGATCCTCCCTCAATCACTGTCCCCCTTGCGTGTGTTATAATGTGAGCCTCAAAGCCCTCCGATCCGTGAAGCCCCTGCTCCCAATCAACCACTGCCTCCTACAGCCCCCCCAAGCTGTGGATCACTTCCCCAAATGGCTCCCGGTACCATACCAAGGCCCTCTTGAGACGCACGTTCACTGTCCTCATATGAGAAAGATTCCCAGCCCAACAATATAAAATCTGCATTGAAGTACACTTGGAATTCAAGTTACAAAAGTACTTACATACATACAGAAATTAGGCAAAGAAAGAGTGAAAATCAGCGAGCCAAGAATTCAACTTAGAAAACCCCACTTACCCCATAGCCTCCACCACTAAGAACCCCATCGCTCACCCCATGGATCCCCACCACTCACTCCTCACACCCGGCATCACTCATCCCACGGGCCCCCATCACTCGGCCCCCAAACGCCCACATCACTCACGCCAAGCCGATCTCCCCTCATTGGCCCCACAGATTACGCATCGCTAATACTCCACATCACCTCAGCATCCCGCAGGCGGTTCACGGCAGAAGCGAAATGGCCGCTCTGGACCGTTTGCGGTTTAGGATTCCGGTCAGGACTTGAACTGTGCGCATGCTCACTAGAACCTTTGAAGCCACTGCCTGCTAGTAGTTATCATGGCGTGTCACGTCGTCTCTCTACTCCGCGGTTCATTTTCTTTAGGGGACTGTGTCAGGAGGACGACATGGCCGCGCCCATAAGGATTATGATAAGGAGGCCGCCATTTTCAAAGAACTTCCATTCCGTACAGGCAGGGAAAACATTAGGCAACCTTCCTAAAAAGTCTTGGAGTTGTCCCGCGTTGGAAAGGGACCAATTAAATACTTGTGTATATATAGTTCTCGGAGAAAACAGCATAGCATATTCTGAAAAATACCCTTTCTCTGTACTGATTTAAAGCCCCACTCTCAGAATCCAGGTATCCAGCCCCTTCGTCCCTCGCACAACTCTGCCCAGAGAGGAGACATGTTGGGAGCCCAGAAGTGTTGAGCTTGACAGAGAACTAAAAACTTCGAAATTTCCTTAGTGTTGAGAGCCATTAAATTGTCCTTTGTTATGGTAATGTGGTTTTTGGAGAGCACTTAAGGATGTATTCTCTCTTTATTTACAGGCATTCCTCGTTTTATTCTGCGTCCGCTTTATTGTGCTTCACTGATACTGCACCTTTTTTTTTTTTAAAAAAAAACACATCGAAGGTTTGTGGCAGCCCTGCGATGAGCAAGTTTATCAGCACCATTTTTCCAACAACATTTGCTCAATTCATGTCTCTGTCACATTTTGGTATTTCTCGCAGTATTTCAAACTTTTTCATTTTAGTTTTTACGGTGATCTGTGATAGTGGTCTTTGATGTTACTATTGCAAAAAGATTACAACTCTCTGAAGGCTCAAGTGATGGTTTGCATGTTTTAGCAGTGAAGTATTTTTGAATTAAGGTATGTATATTGGGTTGTTTTTCTTTTTTTCTTTATTTTAGACATAATGCTATCGCACACTTACCAGATTATATAGTGTAAACATAACTTTTATATATGCACTGGGAAACCAAAAAAGAAAAAAATTGTGTGACTCACTTTATTTTGCTTTATTGTGGTGGTCTGGAACTGAACCTGAACTATCTCCAAGGTATGCCTGTTTGCTAAAATGTCTGTATGAATTTGAATTCCTCAGAGAGCACATGCATTACTAGTGTTGATCGATATGGCCAAATGGCTCTCCAGGAAATTGTGCCAATTTGCATCACTGTGATGAGAGTCTCTGCTTCACTGCAACCTCAATAGCAGGTTGCATTAGCACTGATTTTGATCTCTTCATTCTTAACAATGAAAAATGTACCCCATCATAGTTTTAACTAGAATTTCTCTTTTTAGGCATGAAGGTGAGCATTTTTAAATAGGTTTCATGATGATTAATATTTTCCATTCTAATCTGTTCAGCCATTCAACGAAGTGACTATTCATATCTGTTTCCATCATTATTAGCCTATATTTCTTTTCTTAAGGATTTGGACAAGTTCTTTTTTTAAAATTTATTTATTTATTTTTGGCTGTGTTGGGTCTTCGTTTCCGTGCCAGGGCTTTCTCTAGTTGCGGCGAGCGGGGGCCACTCTTCATCACGGTGCACGGGCCTCTCACTCTCGCGGCCTCTCTTGTTGCGGAGCACAGCCTCCAAACGCGCAGGCTCAGTAGTTGTGGCTCACAGGCCTAGTTGCTCCGCGGCATGTGGGATCTTCCCAGACCAGGGCTCGAATCCGTGTCCCCTGCGTTGGCAGGCAGATTCTCAACCACTGCGCCACCAGGGAAGCCCCTGGACAAGTTCTTTCTATATTAGGAAATACAATCATTAGTCTATAACATGACCATGAATATATTCTCCTCGTTTGTCATTGTCTTTTGGTTTCATTTAGCTTGGATTTGCTATCCAAATCTCATTTTATATAGTTGAATTTACGTCTTTAAGCTTTAAAGCTTATGAGCTTATAACTCTTTGCTTATCACTCTGGCATTCCCAACTCTGAGATTATATATGATGTTGTGAAATGTGAAATTAAATGGAGTCATTTATGTCAAGGGTTTTTAAAATGGATCCAGGAGGCCATTAAGGGGGTGGACCTTACGCACGTCCCCACCACCAGGTGGAACCATGAACTTTTGAACTGGATCAAACCACAGATATTTCAAGAATACTGCAAGAACACCTGCGACTTGTCACTGCAACGAACTTTTTCCACCCTCTAGTTATAGCCTTAGCACTCAACCATGTTCATCTAAGACTAGATTCTGCCTCCGACTCCAATGAAAATTCTTTTTTTTTAAATAATTAATTAATTAATTTATTATTTTTGGCTGCGTTGGGTCTTCATTGCTGTGCATGGGCTTCCTCCAGTTGCGGCGAGTGGGGGCCACTCTTCACTGCAGTGCGCGGACCTCATTGCGGTGACCCCTCCTTGTTGCGGAGCATGGGCTCCAGGCACGTGGGCTTCAGTAGTTGTGGCGCACGAGCTCAGCCGCCCCGCGGCACGTGGGATCCTCCCAGACCAGGGCTCGAAGCCGTGTCCCCTGCATTGGCAGGCGGATTCTTAACCACTGCACCACCAGGGAAGTCCCTCCAATAAAAATTCTTTGTAGTGCAAATCTCCCTTTTTTGCCTTTAAAAACCCCTGACTTTTACTCCCATGTGGGGCGCTGTTTGGGTTGCTACCTGAATCTGTGTGCCCTGAATTGCAAATCTTTGATCCCAAATAAATGCTTTCTGCTTGATTATTGCTTCCTACATTTATTTAGGTTGACAATGTATGTATCATCATGTATACACGTATGCACACGAACACAATTATATTTATGTTTATATTTAATTTGGATTTATATTTACCTATAATCTTGCCAAAGTTTCCTCTCTTCGCCTCTGCCCTCCCCAATTCCATACACACTCCTTTCCTCTTGCCTTTTAGGGTTATTTTCCATACCTTGAAAATCCAAGGCCCTTTATCTCCACAGTTCTCTTTCTTCAACTTCATTCTCTCTTCTCCCTCAGATGACTCTTAAGTCTGTAGAGAAAGGTGTTTTATAGCCTCTGGGTTTGACCCTGCTTCAGGGGACCCTCATGGGGACCAGCTTCATACTCACCTGTGGATTCATCTGGATCTAGGTGAGTGGCCCCTTCCTCAGATGATCTAACACGTGAGCCCCCAAATCCCAAGGGAGAGTGGCCTTGTCTGTCTCTGCAGCCCTAGCCCAGAACCTCCTCTTACAATTTCCCACAGAATTGGAGGGTCCTAGAGGAGCATGGCTGGGATTGTGGGTTGAACCACTCTCTCTCCTCCGGACATGGGGAAAGGCAGGGCACAGAAGCTCAGAGGGACAGAGTCTCTGTCTCCCAGGCATCTCTCTCACCACAGCTTACCTCTGTGTATCAGGTCATACTTGCTGACTTTTCTCAGCCAGAAATATCCTCTGTCCGGTTTCATGTCTGGTCTTCTGAACTGGACCTATGGGAGAGGATGGGTGGATGTACAGATCAGTCCTTGGCTAGTGTGCTCTCAGACCATTTCCCGGTCCCTCACCTACACTGCTCTGTACTAATGGGAATTACCCCTGCAGGCTACATTTTCCAGGTACCTTCATTAGCTGGCTTCCAACTAGGGTCAGTTACTGAGTCAAATGCTGGAGATTAAAATCAAGGAGGAAAATGTAAAATCCAAGGTATTTATTCCTTCCCCTCTCTTTGCATTGTGCAACCTCTCTGGCAGTGGCTGCATCTCCTCTGAGCCTCCAGCTCCCGAAGGGGAAGACCTGCCATGGTCCAGCTTCTTCTGGGTGTCCAGATCCCTGGGCTCTGTCACACTGCCCCTTCCCTTTGTCCTGGTGGTGGTCTGCTGTTGTTCATTTCAAGGTTGCTTTATTGTCCTGCGTTGAATTTTTCATCTCTTCTATCAACTGTGTAACCAATTTTACTGATTCAATTTCCTTTGTCTTAAATACTTAGAGTGATTTCCATTTTCGTAATTGAACCTTACCTGGTAGAGTGAACAGAAGAACGGATGGATATATGGAAATACAGATGTGATGGGATGGATGGAAAAATGGATAAGTGGATGGATGTATAGATGGGCGGATTAGTTGAATGAATGGAAGAATAGCTGGGTGAGAATATGTTATTCAAGGAATGTGACCCTCTTACCAGTCTTAGGATTCGTCCCAGACTTTTCGTTCTTGTTTCATTTCCCAAGCATCGCCATTCTCCCTGAGTCTGAAATGTGTTTTCTTGTGCAATCGTGAATTTGTAGACCTGAGTTCTCTCAGTGTTATTTTGTGTGATATTCCCTTCTAATGGCTATCCTTCCCATGACCATGAAATGCTTCCGTGTTACCATAAATGAGGAGGTTCATTTCAGATCCTTTCCTTCAGATCCTCACTCCATTTCCTGAAATCTGCCCCATTGTTTACTTTATGGCCACTACTGCCCACTTTTCTAGGGTATGATGGTGGAAAAGCCTCCTGAAAATTCTGCCTAACTGGGCTTGCTGGCATTGTCCCGACTAATTGTATTTTCCTCTTAACTTGACTTTTCTTCTTTCTCCTCCCTTTTTTTTTTTTTTGCGGTACGCAGGCCTCTCACTGTTGTGGCCTCTCCCGTTGCGGAGCACAGGCTCCGGACGCGCAGGCTCAGCGGCCATGGCTCACGGGCCCAGCCGCTCCGCGGCATGTGGGATCTTCCCGGACCGGGGCACGAACCCGTGTCCCCTGCATCGGCAGGCGGACTCTCAACCACTGCACCACCAGGGAAGCCTTCTTTCTCCTCCCTTTAAATGGAGTGTCCCAATAGGGACAGAATAAAGGACAAATTAGGTAATTAATAGTTAATCTCACTAGGGTATTGTAATTAAAGGAAAAAGTATGGGAGACCCCTGTAAGTTAATGATCACTCAAGAAAGCAGGTTTACTTAACCACAAAACCAAGCAGGCTTGCCTAGCAGCAAAACCGTGCGACAGAAGTTTGAGACATGTCCCAAAACAATAAAACAATGGTGGCATGAGACCCACATCCTGCTCAGTGAGCTCAGTAGGTTAATGACCCCTAGGGCATGCTCTCTGCACACATAAAAAACAATGATTTACGGAAAGGTACTCATCGTACAGAGACCTAAAATAATTTTTACAGTCCTGCCTTGACCATGTAGGGACAAAAAACCTCCCCTGCCCGACCTGGAGGCGGAGCTGAGGATGGAAGCATGACGTCTACTCAAGAATGAGGAAGGGGGCTTCCCTGGTGGCGCAGTGGTTGAGAGTCCGCCTGCCGATGCAGGGGACACGGGTTCGTGCCCCGGTCCGGGAAGATCCCGCATGTCGCGGAGCGGCTGGGCCCGTGAGCCATGGTCGCTGAGCCTGCGCGTCCGGAGCCTGTGCTCCGCAACGGGAGAGGCCACAACAGTGAGAGTCCCGCGTACCGCAAAAAAAAAAAAAAAAAAAAAAAATGAATGAGGAAGGAGGTGGCCTTCTCCCCCTCCCCACTTTTCCTTTGATTATAAAACTGTAGCCCACTAAGTTCTTGGGGAGGCACCGTCTCGCCCACCCACTTGTAAGCCTCACAAGCATCCTATTCTTTTTTTTTTTTTTTCACTTTCTGTCATTGAAATTTTTCTGTAACAACCATAGCTTGCTTTCACACTAGAATTTGTATTTTTAAAACTCTCTGGACAGGGATGGATTGAACACCTGGAAGAAATGTACAGTTACAAAATGTGGATAATAAAACCACATACTTGATATTAAATACCAAATTAAACATGTAAACACGTGCCAAGTTCTTAGTCTTATACAACAAGGGATGAACAGAGAGCCCCATCAATAGAATAATTTTCGTTCTCTTCCCAGAAGAATTGCTCAGCCAACAAATACCCAGACAGGAAGCTTGCTGTCTCATAGTGACAACATCAGCCTTGTGCCTAATTTAATTTATGGCTTCACAGCAGCTCGCCAAAATTTGAGATAATGTCCTCACGTTCCTTCTTAGTTTACTGAAACATCGCCAAAGGCACAGTTGAGCCCTGAGCAGATGGCAAGCTTCAATCCCTGAAATGGGATTATAGTTCTTTCTTTGCCGGCAGTTGACAGATGTGTATCATCGCATGTCTCAGGGCAAAGACTGGAAAAACATCCTATTCTAATAATCTGGATAGACAGTGAAATGTCCAGAACTCAGACTAGGCACACCAGACATGGCCACTCCAAAACCTAAGCTCTCTGAAGGCAACAGGAAACGGAGATGGTGTTTCTGGAATTAGATCATGTAGGGAACCAGATGGGATAGTGGCAATTGTGTGCAATTTAGAATGAGGCGGACCTTGGACCGATTCCCTATACCTCCCTTTGGACCTTAAGGCAAATTATGTAACAGCACTCAGCCTCAGTTTCCTCATCCACAGAATGGGTGTAATAATGAACATAATATTTAGCTGACAGGATTGTGTGAAAATTAAACACGGTACCTGATACCTGACTCTGCAACTTGCTGATTTTTATTTTATTCACTGTTCACCATGTGCCAGGAAGGTGCTAAGGGCTCGACAGGGTTCATCTCCTATAAGGTTCCAAACTTAGGTCCCTTCTCATATGCATGTTTCATTGTCCTCAAATGAGCATGTCCCATGAACCAATGATACAAAACCCAACAGTAAAATTATACTTGGAGTTTAACGGTTACAAAAGTACTTATATACATACATACAGAAAAACAAAAGGAGAGGGTTAAACTTCATGAACCATACATCCAACTTAAATTAGAGAAACTTGCCCCCAACACTCAGAACTTCATCACTCACCCCACAGACTCCCTGTCACGCAGTTAAAAGATCCTCCCCTCACTCACCTTACGCAGTCCCCACCAGTCATTCTCCCCACCAATGCCCTGGAAGAGATCACTCTCCTCAAAGACCCCCCCCCACCCACTGTAAATCTCCCCAATCACTCACCCTGGAAACACCCCTGATACTCAACCCCACAGATTCCCCATCACTCTCCCCAAGAAATCTATTCCAACAAACACATTCTGGGGCCTTCCCTGGCGGTCCAGTGGTTAAGAATTCGCCTTCCAATGCAGGGGATGCAGGTTCGATCCCTAGTCAGGGAAGTTAAGATCCCACATGCCGCGGGGCAGCTAAGCCCACGAGACGCGACTAGAGAGAAGCCTGCATACCGCAACTTAAGACCCGACGCAGCCAAATTAATTACTTCAAAACAAAACAAAAACAAACACATACTTCTTCATCAGCCAGACCGTGGTTTCCTCCATAACACAGAAGGCCTGTGGACAAGGAAGCATCTGCCCACTGTGGTCTGCTCTCAGCAGGAGGGTCCAGATTGTCCCAGGAACAGGCAGTCCAGAATACGCTGCTCCCTGTGTCTGCCCCCAGGCTCCTGAGAACTATTCCTGGGGCTGCGGGACATTAGGGGAAGTGATTCACCTCTTGGGGGGCTGTAGGAGGCAGTGGTTGATTGGGAGCAGGGGCTCCAGGGATTGGAGGGCTTTGAGGCTCACCTTGTAACACACGCAAGGGGGACAGTGATTGATGGAGGACATATGAAATCAGTAATTGCGGTGCTAAGCACAGCATGTGGGAACCAGTGGATGGGAGACCTAGGGGGTGAGTGATGGAGGTTTGCGAGGGTGACTGCATTGCTTCCTGGGCAGTGAGTGTTGGGGTCCTCTGGGGATGAATGAGTGGGTCAACGTTGGCCTCTCCTTGGGTCCCTGTGGACATGGTAAGGGTCACTGACTGGGCAGATTGCTGGTGGTTTCCTATTGGAATGGGTTATTTGAAACCCCACATTGGGGATTATTTAGGCTACAGTGTTTACCAAGTGCCAGGTAGGTGCTCAGGGCTTCACAAGCCTCATCGAATGCCACTTTCAAACCTGTGATTAATACCTTCCAACACATTTTGGAAACTACAGCTAAAGTCATAGCTTCGTATTCTCACAGTTAAAAGGTGGCAGAGCTGTGATTAAGTTTCATTAAGTGTAGTCCAAATCTCTTTTTTTTTTGTTTTAATGCTGTTCGACTTTTCTGAGCTTTGTCTACCGTCAGTGGCTAGCACAGTGACCTTCCCAAAGGGCCCCCAGAAACTGATGTAGAGTGAATGGTGGATGAGTGACCATGTGGTCACTGCCTTTCGAGGGCTTCTTCATGTCTCTGCAGAGCCCCTGGGTCAGGCCACATCATTGAGGCTACAGAATCCTCCTTCACTTCCCAGCCCCACTCTCTCCTGTGGCTCTGGTTGGAGCCTTCAGATGCCCACCTATCTTTGGGCTCCTGGGAAAAGTGGAGCTGTCAGCAAGAAAGACCCAGAGTAGAAGCCCAGAGGGGACATGCCTGCTGATGTGAGTTTGCCCCAGAGGCCCCAGGTCTTGGGTCCAGAGGAGCAGAATGGATCATTCATGTGAGGTAAGCAGGAGCTCCAGAGTCAGTTCTCCAGCACTTGAGGGCAGACACAGGAAGCAGCAGATTCTGGACTCCCTGTCCCAGAGATACTACTCAGCAATAAAATGGAATGAACCACTGAGGCAGGAACCAACAGCTTGCAGGAATCCGAAGAGGCCAGACATAAAAGAGTACACAGTTATGATTCCGTTTTTATGAAGTTCTAATATGGCCAAAACTAAGCTATGGCGATAGAAATCAGTAAAGGCTGCCTCAGGGAGGCATAGTATAAGGAAAATTTGAGTAGTGCTGGAAATATTCTACGTCTTGATTGGGGTGCATGTATGCATTTATCAAAACTCATTAAAACCTGTGTACTAAGCGAAGGAAACCATAAACAAAACGAAAAGACAACCTTCAGGATGGGAGAAAATATTTGCAAATGAAGCAACTGACAAGGGATTCATCTCCAAAATATACAAAGAGCTCATGCAGCTCAATATCAAAAAAACAAACAACACAATCAAAAAATGGGCAGAAGACCTAAACAGACATTTCTCCAAAGAAGACGTACAGATGGCCAACAGACACATGAAAGGATGCTCAACATCATTAATCATTAGAGAAATGCAAATCAAAACTACAATGAGGTATCACCTCACACCGGTCAGAATGGCCATCATCAAAAAATCTACAAACAATAAATGCTGGAGAGGGTGTGGAGAGAAGGGAACCCTCTTGCACTGTTAGTGGGAATGTAAATTGGTGCAGTCACTATGGAGAACAGTATGGATGTTCCTTAAAAAACTAAAAATAGAGCTACCATATGACCCAGCAATCCCACTCCTGGGCATATACCCAGAGAAAACCGTAATTCAAAAGGACGCATGGACTCCGATGTTCATTGCACCACTATTTACAATAGCCAGGACATGGAAGCAACCTAAATGTCCATCGACAGAGGAAAGGATAAAGAAGATGTGGTACATATATACAATGGAATATTACTCAGCCATAAAAAGGAATGAAATAGTGCCATTTGCAGAGACGTGAATCGACCTAGAGAGTGCCGTACACAGTGAAATAAGTCAGAAAGAGAAAAACAAATATTGTATAATATTGCTTATGTGTGGAATCTAGAAAAATGATACAGATGAACTTATGTGCAAAGCAGAAATAGAGTCACAGATGTAGAGAACAAACTTATGGTTACCAAGGTGGGGGGAGGTGGGATGAACTAGGAGATTGGAATTGACATACATACACTACTATATATAAAATAGATAACTAATGAGAACCTACTGTATCACACAGGGAACTCTACTCAGTGCTCTTTGGTGACCTAACTGGGAAGGAAATCTAAAAATGACTGAATGTATGTATACATACAACTGATTCACTTTGCTGTACAGTAGAAACTAACACAACATTGTAAAGCAGCTATACTCCAATAAAGATTAATTTAAAAAAAAGAAACAAAAATTTAAAAAAACAACAAAAATCCTGTGGACTAGACATAGATACATTAAATAAAAATTATTTACGTATATATTTATATGTCATACATAAGTGTATATCATGCATATATGATAAAATATGTATGTAAGATACTATAATGGTGGATACATGACATTATGCTTTTGTCAAAACCCATAGCATTGTGTAACACAAAGAGAGAACTTCACTGTGAACTATGGACTTCGGTTGACGATGATGTGTCAATATTGGTTCATTATTTGTAACAAATATACTACACTAATGCAAGACGTTAGTAATAGGGAAGAATATGAGGGGGTTAGGGTGCATATGGGAACTCTCTGTACTGTCTGCTCAATTTTTCTGTAAACCTAAAACTGTTCTAAAACAATAAAGTCTATTGATTATTTTAAAAATTTACTTGTGTATAAATCTATTATTTATAAATGTACCTAAATATTCATTATATGTAAATTATATCACAATAAAAAAAATGAAGCAAGACACAGGCAATGACATATAATATGATTGCACTTATAAAAAGTTCAAAAATAGGTTTATCTGAACTATACTTTTTAAATAAATTTCTTTATTTATTTTTGGCTGCGTTGGTTCTTCTTTGCTGCGGGTGGGCTTTCTCTAGCTGCGGCGAGTGGGGGCTACTCTTCGTTGTGTTGTGTAGGCTTCTCATCTCGGTGGCTTTTCTTGTTGCGGAGCATGGGCTCTAGGTGCGCAGGCCTCAGTAGTTGTGGCACGTGGGCTCAGTAGTTGTGGCTCGTGAGCTCTAGAGCCCAGGCTCAGTAGTTGTGGTGCACGAGCTTAGTTGCTCCGCGGCATGTGGGATCTTCCCAGACCAGGGCTCGAATCCGTGTCCCCTGCGTTGGCAGGCAGATTCTTAACCACTGCGCCACCAGGGAAGCCCCTGAACTATAATTTTTAGGGATACATTGGTGATAAAACTATAAAGAAAGCATGGAGGGCTTCCCTGGTGGCGCAGTGGTTGAGAGTCCACCTGCTGATGCAGGAGACACGGGTTCGTGCCCCGGTCCGGGAAGATCCCACATGCCGTGGAGCGGCTGGGCCCGTGAGCCATGGCCGCTGAGCCTGCGCTCCGCAACGGGAGAGGCCACAACAGTGAGAGGCCCGCTACCGCAAAAAAAAAACAGAAAGCATGGAAATGGTTAATGTAAAAGCCAGGATCACGGATACTTTTAGTGTATCAGAGACACTATGACCAGAGACACATAGATTTGATTGCATCAAAATGAAGGTTCACATCAAATAGAGGACAACTGAGATCAGTTTAATTGAGAAATGACAGAATGGGAGGAATTATTTCCTTCATTTAAGCCCACAAGAGCTTTTTGACTAGAATGTACCAAAACTTTCACAAATCAACAAGAAGAAAAACAAGCCATCATAAAAATAGCAAATGACATGAATATTTATTTCAGAAATGTGGAAATATGAATGGAAAACAAGTGCATATTGAGATGCTGAAACACACTGGTAGTTGAAGAAAAATCAAACCGAAACGAGATACTGCTCTACACACATCAGGTTGGAAAACCAAGAAGGCAGATAACAGCAAGGGTAGCAAAGATGTGAGGAAGGAGGAACCTCATGCTCTGATGGTGGGTGTGTAGACTCTTGAGCTATTTTGGGAGCTGGCGATACTCGATATCTCAAACTGGCGATATTTCGTGAACTGAGTGCGTTTGCTTTGTGATAAGTCACTGTGCTGCACACTTACCCATTTGTATCTTCTGAACATTATACACTTTACCATAAAAAAATTTTTTTTTAGCTGATACCAAGTGGAAGTGGCCAGGGAAAAAATGTGTACTGTATGATGTCATTCACATAAAGGTCAAAAGTAGTAAAACCGTAACTTTGAAATCTAGGGATGCATGTTTTGTTGGTAAAAATATATTATACTCTAAGGTTAATAATAGGGATGAGATCAGAATCTTTAGAGAAGTTGGGCTTCCCTGGTGGCGCAGTGGTTGAGAGTCCGCCTGCCGATGCAGGGGACGCGGGTTCATGCCCCGGTCCGGGAAGATCCCACATGCCGCGGAGCGGCTGGGCTCGTGAGCCACGGCCGCTGAGCCTGCGCGTCCGGAGCCTGTGCTCCGCAACGGGAGAGGCCACAACAGCGAGAGGCCCGCGTACCACAAAAAAAAAAAAAGAATCTTTAGAGAAGTTGATAAGGAAAGCTCCACGGTCCTTCTGTGTAAACCCTTCGAATAGATAAATCACAAAGAAGGATTACAGTTAATTTAAAAAGATGGGAAAGGTTGTTTATAATCACATCAATGCAAAGTAAAGAAAAGATATAATACTGTTTCTCTACTCTTGAATTAGCAAAAGTGAAAGAAGTCAAGCATACCAGGCACTGTCATGTGAGTAGGGCACTTTTGGAAAATGTCGTGTTGGCTTCAAATGGAATTGGAGGAATCATCTCCACATACTGTATCAATTAGAAATGCATTTCATTCTAAGTTACAAAAAAAGCTGACTTTCAGGAACCTTAACAAATAGGGCGGGACTTCCCGGGTGGCGACACGGGTTCGATCCCTGGTCTGGGAACATCCCACATGCCGCGGAGCAGCTAAGCCCGTGCATCACAACTACTGAGCCTGTGCTCTAGAGCCCGTGAGCTACAACTACTGAGCCCACGTGCCGCAACTACTGAAGGCCGCACGCCTAGAGCGTATGCTCGGCAACAAGAGAAGCCACCGCAATGAGAAGCCCACGCGCTGCAAAGAAGAGTAGCCCCCGCGCCCCGCAACTAGAGAAAGCCCGCGCACAGAAACGAAGACCCAACACAGCCAAAAATAAATGAAACAAAAAACCCAAAACCAAACAGGGCTTTATTTTTCTCATGAAACAAGAAGGGGTGGGGGGAGGGGAGAGCTGCTGCTGGCTTTGATTAAGTGGCTTGGCAGAATCTACAAGACTTTCCAGAGAGTAAAGAAGGAAGAAGGAGAGGCTCAGGATTGGCCCCAGGCCAGAGGGTCAGCCCCTCCCTGATCTTCTCCTTCCTAGGCAAGCCCAGTCCTTCTGCCTCAGATGTTTTCTGGCCTGAGGTCCAGATCTGGTTCGTGTCTAGTCAGACCCTTCTGTACAATCCAGTTATTCCTAAACTCAAGATCCAATACTGCTTCAGCACCACGGACAGCGACAACCCCCTGCTTCCTGGGGACGAGATGGTGTCTTGGCTGGAAAGAGCAATCCCGCTGTGGGTAGGTTCTGATGGGAAGGCGAATTGGGAGAGGCTTGAGGACTTGATATGAACAGGATAAAGGCCTCCCTATCTACGTCTGTCTAGACTCCAAGAAACCTATCTGGGGAAAATAGACCCCCAAACCCCCCATGTCTCTTAAGGGGAGTGGGGGTTGGTCTTCAGGAAGCGAGAGTCAGCGTTTCAGGGTTCAGGAAGAGTCCACCCAGCTGTGGTCCCAGGAGAGAAGAGCTCAGCTTTCACTTCCCCCCCGGCAGTGGCCCGAGGGAGAGATGGGTATTTCTGTTGAAGGGAGAAGTTTGACATAGAAGCCATACGCTTCAACCCAGGAAGCATCCCCAGCTCTCTTAGCACCCCGTGGCCGCCCCCATCTCCAAGCTAGGAGAGGCTAATCAGATAGTGTCAGGCGAATCTAGCAGCCCAGAAATGCTGCTGCCACTGTGGCCACAACCGTGAGGGCAACAGGTGTGAGGAAGAGGTTTCCCGGCAGGGCTGCAGACAGAGACTCTGTTTCCTGCAGTGGTCCCTGGAGGTTGGCGCAGGTGCGATCTGTAACCTTTACTCAGTGAGGGTGAAGGAGGACCTATGCATCCCATCCCATTCTCCATTTCAACCCATGGATTCTCTGGACTGACTTTAGCCCATTCGACATCCACCTTCAGATCCTGGAGGTGGGCAGCAGACATTGTAATCCCCTTCTGGCCACAGACCCCATCAAAACCTGGAGGAAACAATCTGGGGCCAATCCAACCTTCTGTGGGATCCAGGGACTCACAGTTGCTTTCTAAGCATCAGATTCTCCAAGATGCAGGGAAGTGGGAATACTTTAAGGTAGAGAAATATTATGTGAAAAATGACTCCCAATATATCTGAATGTGACAAGTAGCCAGGGATCCCCAGGAGAGAACCCCAGAGACAGGAACACATGTACTCCTTATCTGGAGGGTGGAGGACTTGTTGAGGACCCCAGGGGAAGCCAAGGTGGAGTCTCAGGGTCTCCCCTCTGGGGTCTGAATCATTTTCTCCTCTTCAGCTTGTACCAGATACCCCAAATCTACATCCCTTTAACCTGAAGTACAACCATTTTGGAGTCTGAACAGCCCAAAGTCCAGTAGGAGGATGCTTCTCTCCTCCATGGGGCCCAAGGTCCCCCATTCCTTATTATTCACCCATATGTTCGGGTCCCAAGATCATGACATCAGGATATGTGTATATGTGTAACTGATTCACTTTGCCGTACACCTGAAACTAACACAACACTGTTAGTTGTGTCAACTAAACTCCAATAAAAATATTTTTAAAAATAAATAAAATTTTTAAAAAGGATCATGACACCAGCCCTACGTTGTCAGGAGACCTTCCTAGGAGGTGATAGGTCTATGTATAGAGCCATCTGAGGAGTTCAGCTCATGGCTACAAACCTATATGTGATTTTTCAGGCCTGATCATAGGCAAATGCAAAAGCTTTCCTTGGCTGGCCTCACGGGCGTGCTGCACTATAGTCTCTGAAAGGAGTTGCAGTGAAGGACTCAGACTGCCCTGGCCCATCGTGCTGTTCACATTTTTGCATTCCTAGCTCAGATGACTTTATTCTTTGGCCTGTTTATCTGAAGCCTTAGGCAGAGGTCTTCAGGCATCTCCACTGAAGCCTCCTCGTAGAGGAGAAGCAGGAAAAATTGGAGACACTTTTCCCCACTCTCATTCAGGACTCAGTACATTTCCATTCCCAACGCCACCCCCAACCCAGGGTCCTTAGACCCACTAGAGCTTTTTGTTCTGGGTCCCGCATCCGCGAGACGACCCCCATGTCTGTGCTGGTCACCCTGACCATCGGCAAAGGTTCTCTCCTTGGCTAAATTTTAGCCAGGCTCTTGAAGCTCTTTTTCAACAAGTTCTTGAGTTCTGCATCTATCTTTGCATCGTCCATTTTTTTTTTCAAGAATCCTGGTAAGACAGTTTAACCAAAATCCCTTACCCTCAATGTCTGATGGGGTTCCGCATTCTCCACTAGCCGCCAGCTGATATCTGATCACCCTGGCCTACCTTCAGCAAGAGGCCTGGTAGGTCGGTTTAGCCAGAATCCCCTTTGCCCCTATGTTTCCTCTTAGTAATTTTCCATCCGCTGACCCCTCACCCCGCTCCTTGGCAATAAATTCCCACTTTTCCTCGTTGTATTCAGAATTGAGCCTGATCCCTTTCCCCTGCTGCAAAGCCCCACTGCAGGGGTCCCTGCACCTGTGACAGTGGTCCTGAATAAAGTCGGCTTCACTGTTCTTTAACAAGTAAGTGATTAAAGGCTTAATTGTTATTTTCATTTTGACTCATCGCTTTAATCAGCTACTTGACACTAGGAGCTCAGGCTCTCTCTCCCCGCTTGGCTGAGCGCCTGGTCCCATCAGGCTTGGCATCCTCTGTGGGGGGTGGTCAGGACACCTGGGTCCCTGAGGAGGGACCCAGCTGCAGAGCCTGTGGGACCTGATGTGTGGCCAGAAGCCCGGCCTGAGAACGAAGAAAGCACAACCGTCCCCACCTCGCCACCCTTTTGTGGATCCAACCAAAGAAGTTAAGCCACCATATCTTCCCATGATGGAAGTAGAAAATATTTTCTTTCTCTATCCCAAATGCTCCCAGAACCTGGCTTTTGGCCCCATCCAAGGAAATGGCACAGGTAGGAAGGAAGCTCTCCCCTGTGGCACTGACGGAGGTGGCAACTAGGAGAGGGCTAAAGGCGGTCAGTGCAATGCCTCGCATTCGCATCACCCCTCTGCTCCCGGCCATCTGGCTGCCGCCCTCTCCCACCCCTGCCTGGCAAAACTCTCACCTGGGTCACCAGTAACCACCTTGTTCTCTTCCTGTCTCCCTGGCCGGGCTATCTCAGTCACAACTACCACCTCCCCCTACAACCCACAATTAAGCTTAAGCCCGCGCGCACCGCGCATGAGAGCGTGCATGTTCTCACTGCTCCGCCCAGGGCCCTCTTCTCCCCCTCGGTGAATGTGTCCATGTGTCCACCTCCAGGGACAACTCTGCTCTCTTCTCAACCCCTGTCTTCCCAGCCCAGACCCGCACATGTATACTGCAAGTTGTTAACTAAAATATTCATTATGTAGCATACTTTATAAATTTTAAATTTATTTTATTTATTTCTTTTGCGGGGCGATGGATCTTCGTTGCTGAAAAGAGCATGGGCTCAAACAGATAACTTCCATGCCATTGTTCATAGCAGCAAGATTCACAGCAGTGGTGGAACCAGTCCCAGCGTCCAGCAACTGAATGGATGAACCAAATGTGGTAACACATACAATCAAGGATCATTCAGCCTTTCAAAGAAACACAAATTCTGACACACGCTACAACACCGGTGACTCTTGAAAACAGTATGCTACCTGAAAGAAGCAGACACAAAGGGACAAATATCGTTTGATTCTGCTTATATGAGCTCCCTACAAGGCAAGTTCGTCGAAGCAGAAAGTAGAATGGCGTTGCTTGCAGCTAGGGGATGGGGATGGTGAGAAGGTGCTGTGTAACTGCAGCAGAGTTTCTGTTTGGGATGAGAACGTGCTGGAGATAGAGAGTGGCGACGGTTGCACTAACGTCGTGAATGTACTTAGTGCCATTGAATTGTACCGTATACAAGGTTTCAAATGGTGTTTTGTTTTATGGTGATTTTAGAAACGAGAAGTGCTTCTGTCCTCATGGGGTTGTCGTTACGCGGACAAGAACTTTTCAAATAAATGATAAGTAAAATTAGAGCATGTCAGCTCTTGACAGGTTTGGAGGAAAATCACACAAGGACAGGAGCATGTGACATATTGGTGTGGGGAGGCAAAGGGATTGGGGGGAAGATGGGAGGATGCTGCAGACCCCGTGCAAGGCGACTGCAGGCCAATGCAGGATTCTGGAAGCCTTTGAGGAGAGCGGACATATGATTAGACCCTCACTGAGGTAGGATCCTAAGGCTGTTGTGTTCAGAATCAGCCAGAGTGGATCCAGGGCAGCAAGAAAGAGATGTGGCAGGACCCTGCTGGGTACTCCAGGCAGGAGGTGACGGTGCAGTGGACCAAGGAGATCGTGTAGATAGAGAGGATATGTTTTGAATATGTTGTGAAGGTCAAGCTAACAGAATTTTCTAATGGATGTTGTAGGTGAGGGGAAATGAGGATCAAATATGATGCAGAAATGTATGTAGAGAGGTGGATATGAAAGTCTGGGGATCAGAGGAGGGGTCCAGGGTAGAGACCTTAAATTGTAGAGTTAGTGTAAGATGACAATAGATGAGGTTAAAAAAAGTGGGTGGGGTGGGATGATAAGAGTATGACACTTCCTCAAAAACTTAAGTATAGAATTAACACATGATCCTGACTTTCACTTCTGGATATCTCTCAAAGGGAACTGAGAGCAGGGACTCCAGGAGATATTTGCATACTCGTGTTCCTAGTAGCGTTATTCACTATAGCCAAGTGATGGAAGCAACCCAGCTTGCCCTCAACAGACGAAGGGATAAGCAAAACCATGGAATATTATTCAGCCTGAAAAAGGAGGGAATTTCTGACACTTGCTACCACATGGATGAACTTTGAGGACATTACAGTAAGTTCAACAACCTAGTGAAAAAAAGACAAACACTACATGATTAAACATATATGGGGTAGACAAAGGAGTCAAATTCCTTGAGAGAGAAAATAGAACTGTGGTTGCCAGGAGCTGGCAGGAAGAAGGAAGAAGGATTGGTTGTTTAGTAGGTACAGAATTTCAAGGTTTTCAACTTGAAAAGAGTTATTTTTTTACTAGATTAAAAAAAAGTCATACTCATTAAAAGAAAATACCCAGTATGCTGCCGGACACTCGGCAATCTCACCACTGATGCAGCTCTAAAGCCCGGACACTGCTGCCTGTTTGGGGAGGAAGTGATGGGCCCGGGTGGGAGCATCTCCTGGGCAGGGACCAGGCCAGCCGTATCCCTTCTGGTCTCCAGGTCAGCAGCCCAAGATGCTCAGTGTTGGGGGAAGGAGTGAAGGCATGATTGGCTGCTGCCTTCACGTCACCCAGGAGCCCCTTCTTGTCTTCTGCCCCAGACGCTCACACAGACCCTAAAGAACCCTACATCTTGCAGGACCGACCACCCGAGGGTCTAGGTGAGGCTGGGACCCTCCAGGTCAAGAGAGGAGCTGAGCGGCTCCCTGGTGTAGACAGCGGCGCTCAGACGGGAGGACCTTAGGAGGCTCACCGCGTCCTACGCCTGCCTCCGTGTCCTGAGAGGCTCTGTTGCTGGAAGGACCCACCCGAGATGGGGGGCAGGACAGGGCTCTCCTCCTTGCCTGCTCCTCTCTGGGCAGGTCTCCGGGGTCTCTAGACCGAGGGGTGTCCGTCCGCTCTGTGCGGAGGGGCGCCGAGCTCCGGCTCTGCAGTTCCTCTTCTGTGAACAGCTGGGTCTCGTGTTCCTCCCCGGCTTCCCGTGGGTCTCCCCGCAGCCTTACCTCCCTCTCTCCTTCCCCTTCTCTTTTCACACACAGGACGCCCAGAAGCCCTCTGTCTCAGAGATGCTGCCGCTGCTGCTGTCCCTGCTGTGGGCAGGTGGGTGGGCTGCGGGGAGAGGGGTGGGAAGGGCAGGGGCTGCAGCTGACCCTCGTTCCTCCACAGGGTCCCCGGCTCGGGACAGGAGATACCAGCTGGAAGTGCAGGAGTCCGTGACAGTGCAGGAGGGCCTGTGTGTCCGCGTGCCCTGCTTCTTCCACTGTCCCAGGGACTACTGGGACGACTCTGTCCCAGCTTTCGGCTACTGGTTCCAGGAAGGGGCCAGAACCCACCAGGATCGTCCAGTGGCCACAAACGACCCAGATTGTGAGGTGCTGACGGACATCCAGGGCCGATTCCACCTCCTTGGAGACCCCTGGACCTACAGCTGCTCCCTGGACATCAGAGATGCACGGCAGGGAGACACGGGGACATACTTCTTTAGGGTGGAGAGAGAGCCTTTTGTGAAATATAGTTATTTAGAGAACAAGCTCCACCTGCATGTAACAGGTAAGGATGGTGTCAAGGAGAGTACACACACACACAGGGGCCCTGAGGGCCCTCAGGGCAGGGCTGGGAGGGGACCCCCTGTCTTCTCATCCTGGGAGGGGCCCAAGGGGACCTAGGAGGACAGGCCCCTATGGCTGGCCTGGGGCAGAGACAGCTCTGAGGGGCACACTCGGGGGCCCCCCATCCAGGGCCTGGGTCTGTTTCTCTCTCCTCTTCAGCTCTGACACAGACACCCGACATCCACGTCCAGGGGACCCTAGAATCTGGCCTCCCCAGGAATATCACCTGTGCAGTGCCATGGGCCTGTGAGAGGGGGCCACCCCACACCTTCTCCTGGACCGGGGTTGCCCTCACTTCCCTGCACCCCAAGAGCCCCCACTCCTCAGTGCTCACCCTCACCCTGGGGCCCCAGGACCATGGCACCAACCTCACCTGTCGAGTGACCTTCCCCGGAGCTGGCGTGAGCGCAGACAGAACCATCAGGCTCAACGTGTCCTGTGAGCGCGGGGCCAGGACGCCGGGGCCCTGAGGGCGGAGGGCGTTGGGGACGGGAGGCCTGGGTGGGATACTTGGGGACTCTTCTTGGAGGCAGGCTGGGAGGAGAACGAGGAGAATGCTGAGACCCCCCCCCATGGTGTCATGTTACTCATGACACCTCATCATACTGCAGGAGGACATTTATTTCTTTCTGTTCCAGATGCTCCACAGAACCTGGACATTCTTGTCTTCCAGGAAAATAGCACAGGTGGGAGAAAAGTATCTGGGTGGAATGGAGGTCAGATGCAGGGATGTTGTGAAGATGGACAGAATCAAGCCCATCACTCATCCCCTCTCTGCTCCTACGTCTGCCTTCTGCCCCCCAACCCTGTCCCCTGGCAGGACTCACTTTAGGGCCACTGTGGATTCCTTGTGACAACTCACTGTCACCTCCGCTTGCCCCCTCCATTCCCACCTCTTCTCCCTCCTCACTTTCCCAGGACATCCTTTCGCGGATTCCCTGCCTCCTCCCTGTCTCCGTCTCCCCCGCAAGGAGACTGAGTTCCCAAGCTGGGTTCTGCAGGATTCCAAGGGGAAGCTCATCTACTCCGGGGTTTCCAATCCTACCTCTGCCCTGAAGACTCTCCCAAACCTCTGTCCTGAGTGCCCTCCACTCCCCCTGCAAGGGACCCTCCGATATGAGTAACCCGAGCCTGAATCTCAGCAATTCCTTTAGGCTCCGTGTCTCACCCAATCGTCCCCGGGACTCAGTGAGTTTTGCGACGTTGACTTTCTGAGAATGATTCACGTCAGCCCCCTCGTCCATCCCCGTGACTGCAGCTCCAACTCAGGCCTCCATCCTCTCTCTGGCCTGGATCTGGACCAGCCTCCCCTCTGGCCTGTCAGCCTCTAGTCTTGGCCCTGTCCAGCCTGCAAGAATTGGGACCCCAGAGGGATCTCTACATGCCCCAGATCTGACCCTATGACTTTCTTGCTCAGAACCCTCCCGTGGCTCCCTGGGGCTCTCATCACCTGTGTGCAGGCCTCCAAGTGGCCAGACCCACGTATGTCAGTGCCCTGCACAGTTTCACACATCAAGGGCCACCTCCTGGGATGTTCTCTCCCTGGCCTAGATATGGCCGACTGTTCCTCAAGCGTCCACAGCCCCCTGTCCTGGGATCAGCAAGTTGCCTCTCCTTCCCCCGCCTCACCTCATAGACTGCCCCCCGTACTTGGCCTTGCCTGCAGTGCTTGTCTCAGAGCCGCTGTCCTGTGTCTGGGAGGACAGAGGGAGAGAAGGGCCTCTCAGCCTTGCCCTTCTAGCTGTCTCTGTCTCTCTAGTCCCAGAGATCCTGGGCAATGCCACCTCCCTTCGAGTCGTGGAGGGCCAGTCCCTGCGCCTGGTCTGTGTTGTCGACAGCAACCCACCCACCAGGATAAGCTGGGCCCGTGGGTGCCTGACAGTGAGCCCCTCACAGCCTTTGGATCCTGGGGTCCTGGAGCTGCCCCACGTGGTCTTAGGGGATAGAGGAGAATTAACCTGCCAAGCTCAGCACCCGAGGGGCTCCCTCCGTGTCTCCCTGAACCTAGTTGTACAGGGTGAGTATAAGCAAGGATGCCTGAGTTCTGAGCTAGGGTGGAAAGCAGGGTTAAGGTGTGGACTTACAGGGACTTCCCTGGTGGTCCAGTGGTTAAGACTCCATGCTTCCAATGCAGAGGACGTGGGTTTGATCCCTGGTCGCAGAACTAAAATCCCATATGGCAAGCAGCGTGACCAAAATAAAAATAATGGTGTGGACTTACACCTATCATCCACCTTCCTCTCTCTTTTCGTCCTCCAGGTGTCTCCTCTTCCTTCCCCCAGGTCTCTGGGGAGCAGAGAGAGGGCTCCTGGCCCCTGGTCCTCACGTTGCTCAGGGGGGCCCTGATGGGGGCTGGTTTCCTTCTCACCTATGGCCTCACCTGGATCTACTATACCAGGTGAGAAGCCCTTCTTAAGGTGTCCCTGATTTGGGGACACCTCCATCTTGTCCTTTCCAGAGCAGACCTTCCACGAAACTGGTCCCTTGTTTCAGAGCTGTGTTTCCCTTACAGGTGCAGAAACTCACAAGGGTTGAGAGGTGTGACTGAGTTCCCTTCTTCACAGTGGTGCTTCAGAGGTCTATGAACAAGGAGGTCCCGGATGACTTGAACCTGCTTCCTTTCCAGAAATAATATCTCTTCACATCTGGCCTCCAGGTTTCTTCCTGATAGTTCTACATGAGTGGTTGTGAGGGCAAGGAGGAAATAGGTATTTTTATTATTAAATTGAACTATGCTCCATGTAACATGTTTTCTTCTCTGTGCTTATACCTTAGCATGGTTTTGATACGCCCATAGCGTGACCCATAATATATTGTTATAAATCCCATGATATAGTATTTTTTAAAGTTAATTTTAAAGAGATTTTTTTAATTAGAAAAATTATTTTATATTTATCCACATATGAACCATTTCAACTGCTCTTCATCCCTTTGTTGTAAAAATAAAATCCCCTAAGGAAAAGTAAAAATAAGAGGAATTCCCTGTGGAAAGAACATATTTAGAAAATGGACCTGGTGTGGCTAACAGGTACCCCCAATAAAATGGAGCCAGGCAATCATGACAGACCTAGGGTTCAGTCACGTACTCTGAGTTCTTAGAAAAACCACGAACGAAAACTATAAGGACTTCTGATTGTGCTAAGGGTCCTACCCGAAAAACCCCTAAGGAGATGCTCCAATGACAGCCATCATTGGAAACTTCTGGTCAGGCTGCAGTGACTTGTCAGGCTGCAAGGGCCATCCAGTCCCCTTTTATAAGTCTCCCAACTGTGGCTTCTTTGGCTTGTGCTTTCAAAAACCCCTCACCCCTTCACCTCCAAGGAACGTACTTTTGGTTACAGCCAAAGGCTTCTTATCCCTGGTTTGCAAACCTTGCAAACAATAAAGCTGTCCTTTTGCATTAAGATAACGCTGCCTCTTTTCTCAGATTTATTTCTGATTTAAGATGACAGTATAGTTTCTCTAGAGTATCATTTTCCTTTTACCTGAAGATCTTTTCATATATTTTTGTAGTGTAGGTATGCTGGTGATGTTCTCTCAGCCACTGTTTGTCTGGAAAAGTTTTCATGTACATTAGCTTTGGAAGGATATTTTTGTTGGATTAGGAATTCTAGGTTAAACTTTTCCCCGTTCTGTTGTTTAAATTCTTTTGGCTTGCCTAGCTTTGCCTTATTTTCATCTTTCTTTCTTAGTAGTTTATATTTTTCTGTAGCTGGTTTTAATATTTTCTCTTTTTCACTGGGTTTTAATAATCGAATAATATGTGCCTTGGCGTGTAAATGTGTGTGTGTGACAGAGAGAGAGAGACAGAGAGAGAGACAGAGATTATCCTACTTGGAGGGTGTTGAGTATCTTGAATCTGAAATTTTATAGAAGTGATCAAATTTATAAAAATTGAAGCCAATGTTTATATATATATATATTTTTTTTTTCTATTCCCCTCTGGGTCTCCAATTTTACATATGTGATATTGCCCAGTATTATCTCATTATCAGCTCTGAGCATCTGTTCACCATTTCCAACCTTTTTTCTCTATATTCTTCAGTTTGAATAGGATCTGATGCTACATGTTCAAGTTTACTGATTCTTCTTCCACAATATTAAATCTGATTAGTCTCATTCAGTGAAATTCTCACTTCAGATAATTTATTTTCTTCTCTAGAAGCTAATTTCCTTGGTTTTTAATCTCACGTTTCTTCTTTTATTATGTTAATGTTTTCCTTTACATCCTTGAGTATATGGATAATGTTTGTAATCAATGTTTTAATGTTTTTGTCTGCTAGGTCTGTCTCCTCTGTCATGTCTAGGCCTGATTCCATTGAATGATTTTTCTCTTACCGAGTGTCACATGTTTCTGCTTCTTTATGTGTCTAGTAATGTTTCACTGATTGCTGAACGCTGTCAATTTTTTGTGGCTGATGACTTGGTCTTGTCTTTCTTTAAATAATACTGGTCTTGGGCTTCCCTGGTGGCGCAGTGGTTGAGAGTCTGCCTGCCGATGCAGGGGACACGGGTTCGTGCCCCGGTCCGGGAAGATCTCGAGAAGTGATTCGAGAAGTGGAGCGGCTGGGCCCGTGAGCCATGGCCGCTGAGCCTGCGCGTCCAGAGCCTGTGCTCCGCAGCGGGAGAGGCCACAACAGTGAGAGGCCTGCGTACCGCAAAAAAAAAAAAAAATACTGGTCTTTTTCTTGACGGTAGTTATTTGTACGTTGGGTCAATATTTTAAAGGTTCTTTGATTTTTATTGAAGTAGTGTTGGTGTACAATGCTGTGTTAGTGTCAGGTGCACTACATGGTGAGCTGACATTTGTATACGTTATGAACTGATCACCATGATAAGTCTAGTAACCATTCGTCCCAACACAAAGCTATTAAAATATCATTGACCATTATTCCTTCTGCTGTATATTACTTCCCTATGGCTTATTTATTTTATAACTGGTGATTTACACTCCTTAATCCCCTTCACCTCTTTTGCCCACCACCCCCTCCCCACTGGCAACCACCCATTTGTTCTCTATATCTGTGGGTCTGTTTTCATTTTGTTTTGTTTGTATGCGTTCTTTTTTAAATTTATTTTTAAATATTTTTTTATTCTTTTATTTTTTGCGGTACGCGGGCCTCTCACTGTTGTGGCCTCTCCCGTTGCGGAGCACAGGCTCCGGATGCGCAGGCTCAGCGGCCGTGGCACACGGGCCCAGCCACTCTGCAGCATGTGGGATCCTCCCAGACCGGGGCATGAACCCGTGTCCCCTGCATCGGCAGGCGGACTCTCAACCACTGCGCCGCCAGGGAAGCCCCGTTCTTTTTTTTAGATTCCACGTATGAGATCATATGGTATTTGTCTCTCTGTCTGACTTATTTCACTTAGCATAATACTCTCTAAATTCATCCATGTTGTCAAAAATGGCAAATTTCATTTTTTATTGTCTGAGTAATATCATATATATTATATATTCATTCATCTATCATGGACAATTAGGTTGATTTCATATCTTGACTATTGTAAATAATGCTGCAGTGAACATTGGTGTGCATATACCTTTTGTTTTCTGTTTTTTGTGTTTTTTTTTGCGGTACACGGGCCTCTCACTGTTGTGGCCTCTCCCGTTGCGGAGCACAGGCTCTGGACGCGCAGGCTCAGCAGCCATGGCTCACGGGCCCAGCCGCTCCGCGGCATGTGGGATCCTCCCGGACCGGGGCACGAATCCGTGTCCCCTGCATCGGCAGTTGGACTCTCAACCACTCCGCCACCCGGGAAGCCCCCCCTTTTATATATATATAAATGTATTTATTTATTTTTTTTTATTTTTGGCTGCGTTGGGTCTTCGTTGCTGTGCACGGGCTTTCTCTGGTTGTGGCGAGCGGGGGCTACTCTTCGTTGCGGTGCGCGGGCTTCTCATTGCGGTGGCTTCTCTTGTTGCGGAGCACGGGCTCCAGGTGCGCAGGCTACGGTAGTTGTGGTGCGTGGGCTCAGTAGCTGTGGCTCGCGGGCTCTAGAGCACAGGCTCAGTAGTTGTGGTGCATAGACTTAGTTGCTCTGTGGCATGTGCGATCTTCCCAGACCAGGGCTCGAACCTGTGTCCCTGTGTTGGCAGGCGGGTTCTCAGCCACTGCGCCACCAGGGAAGCCCCCATATATCTTTTCAAATTAGTGTTTTTGTTTTCTTTGAGTAAATACCCAAAAGTGAAATTGCTGGATCATATGGCAATTCTATTTTAAATTTTTTGAGGAACCTCTGTACCGTTTTCCATAGTGGCTGCACCAATTTACAATCCCACCAAAGGTGCACGAGGGTTCCCTTTTATCCACATCCTCGCCGACACTTGTTGTTTGTTGTCTTTTTTATCACAGCCATTCTGACAGGTGTGAGGTGGTATCTCATTGTGGTTTTGATGTGCATTTCTCTGAAGATTAGCGATATTGAGCATCTTTTCTTGTGTCTGTTGGCCATCTGTTTGTCTTCTTTGGAAAAATGTCTATTCAGGTCCCCTGCCCATTTTTAGTCAGGTTGTTTGGTGTTTTTGATGTTGGGTTGCATGAGTGTTTTGTATATTTTGAATATTAACACCTTATCAGATATACTGTTTGCAAATATTTTCTCCCATTTAGTAGGCTGTGTTTTTGTTTCGTTGATGGTTTCCTTCACTGTGCAAAAGCTTTTTAATTTTTTGTAGTTCCATTTATTTATTTTTGCTTTTGTCTCCCTTGCCTGAGGAGACAAAAAGATGTTGTGAAGACCAGTGTCAAAGAGCACACTGCCTATGTTTTCTTCTAAGAGTTTTATGGTTTCAGGTCTTACATTTGGTATGTCTAGTATAGCAGCCGTAACAGGCTGAGACACCACAGGAACATTTTCTTATGAGGACATCGCATGTTTGGTGTGCCTGGGTAGAAGTCATTTATTTGAGAATGACACTGTGAGAGATATTGAGGTGTTTTAAATTTCAGGAAAGGTGGGTTTGCAGTGAGGGAAGCGGATGGTTGTGGTGACTTAGTGTTTGCTTTGATATGCTCTCCCCCGGCAGAGACTCAGTTGTACTGAGGTGCGGTGAAAAGAGCAGAATCATTATTTGTAGGTTCAGTGAGAATGAATGTAGCCTTTTTGGATGAGCAACGTTTGCAAATGAGTCCAGAGCCTGAGAAATATTCCCTAAAGAGCTGCAGTTCTTCAGGACTCTGGACAGCAGAGATCCTGGTGGCTGGGGCTCAAGGGTCAGTGTGTGCCAGGGGAAATGGAGCGCCCTCTGGGGGCATCATCCTGAACGGCAGCACAAGCAGTGTGGGCGGGAACTGGGACAGATGTATCCGAGTGACACAAAGATGCTAGCCAGGGGGTGTCTAAGATACTCCCTTCCCCCCAACAAAGGCTCCTTAGCACCCTCAGGGCCTCAACTACAGCCAGACCCAGACTCTTCATTCACCACTGGAATGCTTCCCTACATCTCCTTCATTCATCCCTCCTAACGAGTCCAGTCCTCAGGCCCACTCCCAGCACCCTTCTAGGGCAGAATCCTGAACTACCTACCGACCTGCCTCTCTTCCCCCTCCTCAGCTGCTCCCACCCCATACCTACCCACCCACCCCCAATCTCACTTCCTCTCAATATCTATCTTTGTCCCCGTTGTGACCTCAGGGACAGACAAAGCAGGTGTTCAACATCTGTTGAATTAGAGCAGGAAACCAGAGGCTTGTAGAGTTTTTTTCTTAAGGAATAGGCTCAGAGAAAAATCTGAACATTCTTAGGCAGAGAAGGCAGATATGAGGATGACCGATAAAGATTCTCGTGGACTCAGGTAGCCCCTAGTCTGTGGTCTAGCCAAGGGTTGGGAGGGGGGAAGGGTGGCTTGGATGAGAAGGCAATTGCAAAGTGGGGAGGTGCTCTGGTCACACTGAGAAAAGGTGGAAAGTTCAGAGGAGGTCAAAGAAATGACCAAAAATCTGGAAAAGTGTATGGGTGGGGGAAATGTTGGGGCAAGTTGGTTGTAAGGTCAGGAAAAGCATTTCCGAAGAGATGGCCTTTGAGCTGAGGACAGTGAAAAGGGGGGCGGCCACGGGAAGAGCATTCCTGAAAGAGAGAACAGCTAGTGCCATGTTCTTGAGGCAGAAATGAACTTGGTAAATGTGAGAAACGGAGTGGGGATCGCCGGCGGGAGTGCAGAAGTAAAGTGGAGTGGGTTCCCAGTGAGTTTGCAGGTGTCACTGGGGGTTACATCAGGTCGAGTTCTATAGGTTGTGGTGATGAGTTTGGGTTTTCTCCTACATATGGTAAGATGCCATTGAAATGTTTGGGCAAGAGGGTGACTTGATCTGATCTATATTTTAAAAATAACTCTGGTTGTTGTGTTGAGACTGCATTACGGAAGGGGCAAAAGTGGAAGCAGGGAACTGTATTCAATAACCTGGGATAGAGTCTGAAAAAGAACGGAAAAGAGTCTGAAAAAGAACGGAAAAGAGTCTGAAAAAGAACGGAAAAGAGTCTGCAAAAGAACGGAAAAGAGTCTGAAAAAGAACGTCTACATATGTATCACTGACTCACTTTGCTGCACAGCAGAAATTAACATAACAATGTAAGTCCACTATACTTCAATAAAATAAGTTTTTTAATAAAGAGGCAGGAAGAATCATCAATAGGTTTCTTTTTGGTTTTTTTGGGTTCTTTTGCGGTACGCGGGCCTCTCACCGCTGTGGCCTCTCCCGTTGCGGAGCACAGGCTCCGGACGCGCAGGCTCAGCGGCCATGGCTCAGGGGCGCAGCCGCTCCGCGGCATGTGGGATCTTCCCGGACCGGGGCACGAAGCCGTGTCCCCTGCATCGGCAGGCGGACTCTCAACCACTGCGCCGCCAGGGAAGCCCCTGGAGACATTTTTAATTGTCACAACTGTGATGGGGGGAGGGAGGCAAGTGGCATCTAGTGGGTGGAGGCCAGGGATGGTGCTCAACGTCCTACAAAGCTCGGGGTGGCTTCTACTCCCCAAGAATTATCTGACTCAAAACGTCAATAGTGCTGAGATTGAGAAATCTTGGACTAGGGTAATGAATGGTAGTGGGGGTGGGCATAAGTGGATAGATTTTTTTTTTTTAATATTTAAAAAGTTGAACTGACAGGTCTTGCAGGGACTGAGGCAAAGGAAGACATCAGAATGATGCTAGGATGTGGGCAGATGTTGGTACCACAAAACAATAACATTTAGACAACTGAAAAGGAGAGGGTTTGAGATGAGAAATAAGAGTGCTGCGTGAAAATTTAGATCCTAAGTTTGAGGTGCCCGTTATGTATTCCTGAGTCCGTGTCAGGTAGACAGGGAAGGATTGAAATACATACTTTATGAGTCATCGGCGTGTTTCTTTATTGTTGTTATTGTGTGTCTTGGGATCATTTATTTTAGTTTGTAGTTTAACTTCATTTGGAAGCAACTAGAGACTCACAGGAGGTTGCAGAGAAATGTACAGTGATGTGTCATGCATTCCAGTTACCCCCAGTGTTAACATCTTACACAACTGGAGGGCAATATGAAAACCAAAAAATTGATATTGGTAGTACAATTCTGATTACCGATTTCAAAGCGTGGGCCCGGGGGGGGAAGCTCCCCACACCACCAGGCAATTCTCCACGCTAGCTGGGCATCCTACAACTCAACGCAACTCTGACACCACCTACCTGGAGATAGTGTCAGATCCCACGGGTTACGGGCTCAGTCCCATAAGACTGCCCCCCCGCCCCCCGCTTCAGATGCCGATCACAAGTCCACGTTGTCACTCGTGCTTCTGACTGATGGAGTATAGATCGGAGGTTCTCATGACCCATTTCTTGGGTTCAGTTAATTTGCTAGAGTGGCACACAGAACACGGAGAAACAGTCTACTTCTGAGATTACTGGCTTATTATAAAAGGATATAACTCAAGAACAGCCAGATGGAAATGATGCATAGGACAAAGTATGGGGAAAGGGCTTGGGGCTTCCGTGCCCTCTCTTTGGGGGGGGTGCACCACTCTCCCCAAATCTTCACATGTTCTCCAACCTGGAAACTCTCTGAACCCCATACTTTTGGTTTTTATGGAGGCTTCATTCCATAGGCAGGTCTGATTAAATCATTGGCCATGGGCGACTGACTCAGCCTCTAGCCCCTCACCCCTTCTGGGAGGTCAGGGATTGGACTGAAATTTCCTACCTTCTAATCACATGGCTCATTCCCCTGGCAACTAGCCCCCATCCTTGTGTGCTTTCCAAAAGTCACCTCATTAACAAAAACTCAGGTGTGGTGGAAAGGGGTTTGTTATGAATAGCAAGACACTCATTTCTGGCTCTGAAGTGTTTTCAGGAACTGAGGACAAGAGACCAATATTAGAACAAAAGATGCTCCCATTGCTCTTATCACTCAGGAAATTCCAAGGGTTTTGGGTGCTGTGAGCCAGGAACCATGAGCAAAGACCAAAGTATATACTTACTATAAATCACAATATCACGTGTAGCATGCATTTTTAAAGTCGTGGATGAAATAGGACATCTAGGGAGAGTGATCCTGATGCTTTCTAAGATTTAGGAGTCCAGGGCAGAGGCGGAACCATTAAAGATGAAGACGAGTGTCTAGAAAGGTAGAAGGAAAACCAAGGAAGTAATGGTGTCCTCTGTACGCTATGGGCAGCCCGACTCTGGCAGGTACCTTCGAGATGGCAGTTCTAGGTGACAGGGGAAGCCAGACTGAAGTGTTTCAAGAAGGAAGGGGTGGGGCTTCCCCGGTAGCTCAGTGGTTAAGAATCCGCCTGCCAGTGGAGGGGACACGGGTTCCAGCCCTGGTCCGGGAAGATCCCACATGCCGCGTGCCGCGGACCAGCCGGAGAAAGAGGATTTCACCGCCCAGGGTCAGAAGGGAAGGGGTAAGGAACTGAAGTAGCACCGACAGATGGGGTCAGAGGACCAAGACAACCGATGGTTGCAAGGCAAATTTTATTATGCTACAGTTGCAAATTATATAGACTAGAAAAAGGGAGGTTACCAGATGGTGGTTTACATTATCTACAGACTGTCTCGGCTTCAAGGTTAACTTCCCTGGGAGAAAACCCATAAACCCAGAATCATCAAAAATAACCTGCACGTGCAGGGGGGAGACAGCTTTGCTTCTCTCATTTTACATTCTTTCTGATCTCTGGGCCCTGGTGATTTATCTCCCGTGGAATGGAACAAGGAGGGGAACGAGTAGGCACAGTCCCTTCGAGCAGCGGCGGCATGCCTGGCATGTCCGTAGCCTGCTCTCAAGGCTGACCGCTTCCCACAGCTGCGGAGCAACTAAGCCCGTGCGCCGCAACTAGTGAGCCTGTGCGCCGCAACTACTGAGCCCGCATGCCACAACTACTGAAGCCCGCGTGCCTAGCGCCTGTGCTCTGCAACAAGAAGCCACCGCAATGAGAAGCCCATGCAACACAACAAAGGGTAGCCCCCGCTCGCCGCAACTAGAGAAAGCCCGTGTGCAAGCGAAGACCCAGTGCAGCCAAAAAATAAATAAACAAATAAATTTATAAAAAGAAAAAAGAAGGAAGGGGTGACTGAGCACACCAAATGCTGCTGAGCAGGCGGCATCCAATGAGATGAGAATAGAAGTTACCCATGGGTTTTAGCCATTTGAGATCTCTGGTGACCCTGAGAAGAAGAGGTTGAGGGATGTAGGGATGGAGGCAAGATTGGACTCGGGTGAGCAGGGTGGACAGTAAACAAAGGGCAGTTCCTGTGACCTGAAGAACCTTTCCTGTGAAGAGAAGAGCGAACCCTCAGGGTTTCCAGGAACGCAGAGGAGGGGAGCTGATGGTCTCAGGACCACCTCCAGGAACCTTTTGGCAGCTGCCTCCAGAAGGGGGATGGGTTGGTCCACAAGTGGGGTTACTGGCTCCACTCTGTTTCCACCTCTCCCTGGCCGCTTGGCTATAGATACGAAGCTGCCCAACCGACCTCGCCTGGTACAGGAGACCTCGTCACCTCCACGTCTCAGGGGTCAGCTCTGAGCTTTGAAGGCATATCTCACCCTGAGGGTGGCCCACATTCGTCGGTGGAGCGTATGAGACCTCTGGGTTGGCCTGGAGGAGCTGGGGAGTCACGGATTGGTATCCTTCAGCCCCAGGGTAGCAGACGGTCCTCTCTCCCTTTTCTGTCTGATGGAGTAGCATGGAATAGTGTGGAGAAACCCACGGAAGGCCTGAGATGTTGCCGCTGTCCTGGTTCCCACTCCTATTAGCCCCATGGAGGCATGGAGATGCTCCAAGGCAGAGGTGAGGCTGGATCTAAGCTTTGGGGGTGCGGAACCTCGGTTCTCAGCTCCTTCAGGGCAAGCCCTCAGCAGGACCCAGGCATCCTTCCCTCCCTCTCACTCCTCCCTCTGAGAGGCCCTTCCTCTGTGAAGTTGACAGAAGGAAGGGTGTGATGTCCCTGCATGCAAGGGCTCCCCTGGGAGAAGGGAAACTGCTTCCCCCAGGGAAAGCCTAGGTTGGGCAGTGGGGCCCCGGGAGCACAGTGAATAGGAGGGTGGATGTTACGGGTTGAATTGCACTCCCTCTGCCCCCAAGTTCATATGTTGAAGTCTTAACCCCCAGTATCTCAGAATGTATATTTGTAGATAGAGTCTTTAAAGAGGTAATTCAGTTGAAATGAGGTCATAGGGCAGAGTCCCAGTCCAGTATGACTGGTGTCCTTGTGAAGAACACACGTACACACAAGGAAGACCAGGTGAAGACTGGAGGAGAAGACGGCCATCTCCAAGCCAAGGAAAGAGACCTCAGAAGGGACAAACCCTGCTGACACGTTGATCTTGAACTTGTAGCCTCCAGAACTGTGAGGAAATACATTTCTGTTGTTTAAGCCGCTCATTCTGTGCTCTTTTATTATGGCAGCCTGAGAAGACTAATAGAGTGGATTCGAGGACAGGGATACTTATGTGTCACTTCCTCCGGGAAGCCCCTCTTGACTTTGCCAGGAAGTAGTGACCACCCTTTCCCCAGGGCCCAGCGTGAATATCTGTCCCAGCATGTGGGGGGCAGGGCATTTATGAACACTTCAGTGCTCTTCTGTTTCTAAGGATCTTCGTTAACCAAGCTGGGTTCCCTTGAGGTCAGACACTGTCTCATTTACCTATGTGTGTCCGCCTCCGCCATATACAGCGTGACACCTGCCACACACAAGCTTCCAGAGCATGGAGGTCATACAGGCAAACACAGTGTCTCCACGTGACCAAAACAGAGTCATTTCAAGGTGAGGGGAACGACAGTCCACATCTGGGGGAGTTTACCTGACTCACTCCACCAATCCCACGCCCCTTACATTGCCTAAGTCTCCCACCATCAGCATCGCCCCTGGGTGTCTGTGTTCTTATCACAGCAGGTGTTACAAATGTGTGTCGTCCAACTGTGTGACAGAAGGGGAGACTGGGAAGCAGACGAAGACCTTGGGGTGGGTGCTCCTGGGGGACCAGGTGTCAGTGAGCCCATCAGGGAGGGTGAAGGGGTAGAGGGACTGAGACCAGCCTACGGTTGCCAGATTTAGCCAATAAAAATGCAAAGTGCCCAGTTAAAGTTGAATTTCAGATCTCAACAACGAATGATTTTAGTAGAAGTATATCACATGCAATCTCTGGGACATACTTATACTAAAACAGTTCATTTTTCGTCTGAAAGCCAGTTTTAACCGGGCATCCTGACTTTTATCTGGCAAGACTAACCCTGCACTCCCACTCCCACCCTCTGCCCCAGAAATCCACCCTGCCCAGCACCCATCACCATCACCAGAGGCCCCTGTAAGAAGGGCTTACTGGGGACTTTCACTTCTGCTTCCCTAACGGCTCAGGGTCCAGCGGGAGAGTCCCCGGCCTCCACCCACCCAAAGCCAGGCCCCAAGTCTAGACACATGTCCTGCAGTCCCTCCCCCAGAGGTGACGCGGGAAGGTGACCAGCTCAGGGAGCCCAAACGCCAGGCGAGCCCCCCGGGAAAGAGTGAGTTCAAGTGGGTGACATGGGGGTGGGGAGAGTCCAGAAAAGGAAAATGAGTCGTGTGGGTCTCAGCATCAGAAGTTCATTTCATGCATCAACCCACCAGGGCTCAGCTTCCGCCTTCTACCCTCACCCAGTGCAAGTCACAGTGTCTGGGGAATGAGCGTGTCCCAGGGCAGGTCCAAGTGCCTGAGATGCTCTTGCCACTGCTCTTAGCCGTGCTGTGGGCCGGTGAGTGAACGAGGTGGGGGACCAGGAGGGGCCCGGGACTGGGGGTGCAGCCTGAGCCTCTCTCTGTCTCCCCATAGGGTCATGGGCTCAGAATCCAGCTTTCCAGCTGCAGGTGCAGGAGTTGGTGAGGGTGCAGGAAGGCCTGTGCGTGGTCGTGCCCTGCTCCGTCTCCTATCCCGTAAAAGGTTGGGTTTCCTCCACCCCAGCTTACGGCTTCTGGTTCAAAGACCCGACCGCCACAGACAGTGGTCTGCCAGTGGCCACAAACAAGCCGGATCGAGACGTGCAAACACACACCCGAGGCCGATTCCAGCTCCTTGGCGATCCCAGACAGAATTGCTCTTTGCTCATCAGAGATGTACACATGGAGGACAGTGCATTGTACTTCTTTCGGTTGGAGAGAGGCCATTACGTGCGATATAATTTCGTGGAATACAAGTTCCGTCTGGAGGTGACAGGTACGCAACTGGCTAGAGCTGGAATGGGGTGGGACCCCCCCCGGGGTGGGACCCCCCCTCCCCCTCCCCCCTCCCCCCTCCCCCGTTCTCATACTGGGGAGGGGCTATGGGGAACGGACAATGGGGGACCCCCGGCAGTACCCCCATCAGGGTCTAGCATCCCACCCTCTCTCCCTCCATCCCAGCCCTGACTCAGAAGCCAGAGATCTACGTCCCAGAGACTCTGAAGCCTGGGCACCAGGTGACGCTCATCTGTATGTTTCACTGGACCTTTGAGGAATGTCCAGCCCCTACTCTCTCCTGGAGGGGGGCCACCGTCTCCTCCCACGAGGCCAGACCAAGAACTTCCTACCTCTCAGCCCTCACCTTCACACCCAGACCCCAGGACCACGGCACTAAGCTCACCTGTCGAGTGGACGTCTCCAGAAAGGGACTGAGCACAGAGAACAGCGTCCTACTGAGCGTGGCCTGTGAGTTTGGTGGCGGGAAGGACATCAGGGTGCGCAAACAGGCACGGGGGATGCGGAGGTGGAGAGGGGCAGCCGGGCAATGATGGTCAGCTCTCTGCGGATTCGTGGGTAGGAAGGCGTGGAGTCTAGCGACGCTTGCCTCGGCCCAGGGAGGGGGAATGGGGATGCCATCTGGACCTGTGTCCGTAAGCGCATCTTTGGCACTCATTTGTCACTTGTCTTCCCGGAGGAAAGTCACACTTTCTTCTCCCCGAGGGGGTTCTCTCTGGCGGTGGGAAATCTCTCATTCCTCCCCAAAGCCAGCTCCCAATCCTGTTACAGATGCCCCCAAAGACCTGGTGATCAGCATTTCCCAGACCGATGTATCAGGTACTGAGGGCCACTTGGGGGTGTCAGGAGGGCGGGGGAGTGGTGTTCCCCCTTGCAGTCCTTCTCTTGCGCGCTCTCTCTCTCTCTGCAGCCCTGGAGCCGCAGGGAAACAGCCCCCATCTGGAAGTCCAGAAAGGCCAGTTCCTGCGGCTACTCTGTACAGCTGACAGCGTGCCGCTTGCCACACTGAGCTGGGCCCTGCAGGACAGAATCCTCTCTTGGTCCCACCCCTCGGGCTCCAGAACCCTGGAGCTGGTGCTGTCCCGGGTGAAGGCTGAGGATGCGGGTCGCTACACCTGCCGAGCTGAGAACGGGCTCGGCTCCCGGAGCCGCAGCCTGGAACTCTCCGTGCACTGTGAGTGTGATCAGCAGGGGCCTGGTTCGGGGGGGGCGGGGAGGAGGGAAGGGGCTGAGGGCAGGGCCCCAGAGCTCTAAGGTGACCCGGAACCCCAGGCCTATGGGGCTAGGGATTCTGCTTCCAGCTCCGACTGCGGTGGGCGCGGGGGCGGGGGATTTCCCCACGCCACCGAGCAATTCTCCAGCATCAGTGGCATGTGCTACAATTCAACTCAATTCTGACGCTATCTACCCGGAGACAGCGTCAGATCCCACAGGTTGAGGGATCAGTTTCTGGAAAGTGGCCCCGCCCCCGCTTCAGCCACCAATCACAAGTCCAGGTTGTCACCTGTGCTTCTGACCGGCCAACGATAGATTGGAGGTTTCCATGACCTCCTCCTTGGGTTCAATTAATTTGCTAGAGCTGCTCACAGAAATATTTTACTCACTAGATGACCGGTTTATTATAAAAGAATATAACTCAGGAACAGCCAGATGGGAGCGATGCATAGGGCGAGGTATGGGGAAGGAGCATCTAACTTCCATGCCCTCTTCCTGGGCACAACTCTCCCCAAATCTCCAAGTGTTCACCAACCTGGAAGCTCTCCCAACCCCATTTGGGGGGGGGGCGTGTTATGGAGTCCTCATTACATAGGCACGATTGATTAAATCATTGGCCATTGGTGATTGAACTCAATCTCCAGTCCCCTTTCCCTTCCTCAGAGGTCAGGGGGGTGGGACTGAAAGTTCTAACCCTCTAATCCGTGGTTGGTTCCCCTGGCAACAAGCCCTCATCCTTGGGCGCTTCTAAAAGTGACTTCATTAACATAAACTCAGGAGTGGTGGAAAGGGGTTTGTTATAAATAACAAGGCACATTTATCACGCTTACCTAGCATTCAGGAAATCCAAGAGTTTTAGAAGCTCTGTGCCAGGAATAGGAACAAAGATCAAATACCTATTTCTGTTATAAATCACAATATCTTAGGGACCTGCCCTTCTTACCAGTCTATTCCCTTGGGTCATTCATCTGAGAATCACTCAGTGGGTGATTCAACCCCCCTCCGCCTCCCAGCCCTTCACCCCTAGGGACGTTCACTTTGCCCAGAAGGAAACCCCTGGCTTGTTTAGAGTCAAGTACCCTGTCTCTGTTTCAGATGCCCCAGAGAACGTGAAAGTGATGGTCTCCCAAGGAAATAGGACAGGTAGGAAAGGGGATCAGAGGAACCAAACTGGGAGCCCAGACGTCTGGAATGTCAGCAGGAAGAGGGTCCTTGTGCCCTCAGCTGTTCATCCATCCTGGCTGTTCCCTCTCTAGTCCTGGAAAACTTCAGAAATGGCACATCTCTTCCGGTCCTGGAAGGCCAAAGCCTGCGTCTGCTCTGTGTCGCTCACAGCAACCCCCCAGCCCGGCTGAGCTGGGCCCGAGGGGGGCAGACTCTGAGCCCCTCCCAGCCCTCAGATCCTGGGGTCCTGGAGCTGCCTCAGATACAAACAGAGCATGAAGGAGAATTCACCTGCCGAGCTCAGAACCCTCTGGGCTCCCAGAATACGTCTCTGAGCCTCTCGGTGGTCTGTGAGTGTGGGGACCCCTGGGGGCAGGACACCTGGGCCCACGTGAGGGGAGAGGCACCGCTGACTCTCCTCCCTCTGTACAGACCCCCCGCAGCTGCTGGGACCCTCCTGCTCCCAGGAGGAGGAGGGTCTGCACTGCGACTGTTCCTCCCGAGCCCAGCCGGCCCCCTCCCTGCGCTGGCGGCTGGGGGAGGGGCTGCTGGAGGGGAGTTTCAGCAACGCCTCCTTCAAGGTCACCTCCAGCTCGGCTGGGCCCTGGGTCAACAGCTCCCTGAGCCTCCGCGAGGGGCTCAGCTCTGGCCTCAGACTCAGCTGCGAGGCCCAGAACGTCCACGGGGCCCAGAGCGCCACTGTCCTGCTGCTGCCAGGTCAGGGGCCAACTGGACGCCCCCTGGAGGCGGGGGCTGAGAGCGACAGCGACAGGGTCCTGTGGTTGGGTCAGGAGCTGGGGAGCGGGGACACGGGGGCGCCTGTGGCTGGGGATGCGGAGGGGGAAATTAAACCGGAGAGCCTGACGCTTGGGCCTGGGGTGTAGCGGTTTCCAAGAAGTCGATGGGAAGGGGCTCTAGGTAAAAACCTCTGGAAAAACCACTAGGCTCCGGAAGCCTGAGCGCCTAGTGGCGGGTGGACGTGAGGACCCACGGGGATGGGAAGGGCTCAGAGATGGCTGACCGTTTCCTCGTGCAGATGAGAAGGGATTCGCCTCCAAAGCGTTTTCCAGCGGAATATTTCTAGGAATTGGCCTCATGACCCTCCTTTTCCTCTGCTTCATCCTGATCGTGTGAGTTAGCAGGACCAGCGATGGAGGGAGCGTGGGATCTGGGACCCGTGGAGAGGGGGGCGGGGCCAGGGCGCACACCAAGGCGGGGTGTTCCCTCAGCGTGAGGGCTCTGAGGAAGAAGTGGACCCAAGCAGAGGTTCCGGCCCCGGCCCCGGCCCCGGCCCCGGCCCCGGGAGAGACTCCGAGGTCCAGGGTCTCACGGAGGAGCACGCTCCTGGATTACATCAACGTGGTCCCTAAAACTGGCCCCCTGGTGAGTGGTCCCAACCAGCTGTCTCTTCTTCCCCTTCTCTGACTCCTGTATACCCTCCTCCCCAGCCCCGCCCTCACCCTTTGCCCGAGAGACATCGCAGTGGAGAAGGCCCGGGTGCTGGATTCAAATCCTGATTCTGGCACTTAACCTCTATGAGACCTTGACCAAATCCCTCCCTCCACTGAGCCTCTATTGCTTCCTCCTTGAGAGTCGGTTTGAGGATCACAACACATGTTATTGCCTAATAGGTAGCAGCTATTCCATTATTACTATTACCAAGAACATTACTAAGTAAAATTAATGATGTCACCAATGATTAATATCACTGAGAGACGGTATGTCCTCGTGATGATTAAGGGTAGGGCTCTGAAGCCAGCCTGCTTGGGTTCCTGTCCGCTTTCTTCACTGTGTGTTCTGGGATGAGCCACTTAACTTTTCTGTGCCTCGATTTCTTTAACTGTAAAATGGGGATAATAGTAGTGCCGACCACGTAGGCTCACCCTGGGTATTCAATATGCTCATTTTCTACTTGTAAAGCATTTAGAACAGTACCAGGCACCTAGTAAGTGTTGGGTAAATGCTGGATCTTTTCAGGAGAGAACATCTATATGTGGATGATTCCAAAACTTACATCTCCCAGACTCATCCCTGAACTCTAGACTCATAGCCAACTATCTAGGCAGCATCTCCACGTGGATGTCTAATAGGCATCTCAAACTTAGCCTGTCCAAAACCAAACTCATGACTAAGCACCACTTAAAACCCTTCTCCTCCATCCTCTGCATCTCAGCAAATAGCACCACATTTGCCCAGCTGCTCAAGCCTAAAGACTTTAAGTCATTTCTTACTCCTCTCTTTTTATCGCCCCCACAATCAATCCATCTGCAAATCTCCTCCCAAATCCATCCAAACCACTTCTCCCCCCTCGGTTGGATAGAGCTTAGGGACGAAGGAAAAAAAAAAGTGAAAAATGCCAATTTCAGATGGTCACATACACAGGATTCCGTGTATATAACACTCTCAAATGATAAGATTGTAGAGACAGAGGACAGGTTAGTAGTTGCGAGGGGTTCGGGGCGGGAGAATGATGAGAAGGACAGCAGGAGGGAGACGTTTGTGACGATGGAGCAGTTCGGTGTCTTGTGGTGATGGTTACACCAATGTATCTGCATTAGTTTGCTAGGGCGGCCATAGCAGAGGACCACAGGCTGGGAGGCTTAACCACAGACTTGTCTTTATTGTTTGTTCCTGTCGCGAGATGGAAGGCGAGCTCAGCGAAGGCAGGGTCTTTGTTTTACTGCCTGATGTAACCCCAGTTCCTCACTCGGTGCCTAGCACGTGGTAGGGGCTCGAGTGTTTGTTGAATGAATGAATGAAGGATGGTCATTTTTCCCTTAGGCTCAGAAACAGAAAACCAAACCAAGCAGTCCTTCCTGGGCCACTGTTCCAGATGCTCACCCCCCGGAACCCAGAAAGAACCAGAAGGAGCTCTATCTCGTTTCCCACAATTGTCCAGGACCCAAATCATCCACTCAAGCCCCAGAATCAGAGAACAACCAGGGGGAGACCCATTATGCTGTCCTCAACTTCCCAGGCCTCAGACCATGGAACACCCAGAGGCCCAAGGATACTCACCCAGAGTATGCTGAAACCCAGTTCCACTGAGCGTCTGTCTGCTGGGTTGGAGGACTTGGATCCAGGCCGGGGAGAAAGGCAGAACAATTGGGAAGAGGAGAACAGAGTGTATAGCCTGTCTGTCTTTCTGTCTCCCTCTCTCATTTCATCGTCCAAGGATGGGATGATCCCATCCCAGATCCTAGCATTTTGGAACAGCCTGATGAATGTCTCTAGAGCGGCCTTCTCCAAATACACTGTTCTAAACAAGGTAAAGCTTTTCCTCTGACACACCTAGGCACCACCCTGGCTGAATACTCACAGTCTGTTTCTCAGCGGTGGGAGGACCTTTAAAGGTGATCAGGCGCTCATCTTTGCCAACTTCACAGGTCAAGTCTGGGCGGCTGCCTAGTTTGCTGCCGCCTGTGAGCCCAGAGTGTGTTTTACATTTTAAATGGTTAAGGGGAAAATCAAAAGAAGGTTGCTTTATGTTGCATGGAAATGACTTGAGATTCAAATTTCAGTGTCCACGAATAAAACTTTATTGGAATGCAGCCATGCCCATTTTTTTCTGTATCACCTATGGCTGATTTCAGGCAGAGTGGAGCCGTTGCCCTGCTAAGCCTAAGATAGCTAGCCTTCGGGTTAGGAAAAGTTTGTGGAATTTTCATGTAATGTAAACTCACCCACTTATTTGTACAGAAGAGCTAACAGAAGCGGAGGTCCAGAGAGAGTTCAAGAGTAGCCAAGGTGACACTGACTAGCTCTGTGACTAGATGGAAGGTTTCTAGGGTGAGGACTTGTAGGGCGAGGAGACTTGAGTGGCAGTTTAATAGTAAGAGGGAGGAAATTAATATTTTTGAATACCTGCTATGTATCACATTGTGAGCCAACTGTGGTGTAAGATTTAAGAGTATCTCCATTGGGAAGATATCTGAGACTCAGAGAGGTGAACTAACTTATCTAAAGACACACAGGAGAAATCGGCAATATCAGGGGTCCCACCCATGGCTGACTCCAAAACCGCTGCTCTCCCCGCTTTTTCATAATCCCTCCTGAAGTGGCGTTTTTGAGTGAAAAGGACTCAAAACTCAGGGCAGAATGTGAGGATGGTCAATCATCTCAGATATAAAGAGAGGCTAGCTGGTCACCTCATCTCAGCAGGAAGTAGTGGTCAGGCTGTGTCCATGAAGCTGGCCTCTGTTGATCTTTCTTTTCCTTTCTAAGACCATGGTGGGGGAGTGGGGGTGGAGGGGATGTCTTTACTCCTTAGAAGGATAAATGCAATTAGATAAAGAGGGAACGAAAAGAAAGAAAAAGATTTTGAGTTGGAATTTTCCAAGGGTTCCTTTATACAGATATTATCTCTATTATACAGTTGGGCAAACTGAGTCACGAAAAGGTTACAGACACATCCAAAGCCACAGGATTAGTAAGATTTGATTCCAGAGCCCAGGCTCTTGGTCATGACCTTATATTGCCCTCTTGGTGGCTTGTTGAGCAGAGGGGACCTGATAAAGAGGGGTGGCAGGTGCAGTATATGGAAAGGACAAACGACTTGCACTTGTGTCCAGATTCTTCTACTAACTAATCAGAATAAGTGTAGGCAAGTGACTTTCTCTCTCTGAGCCTCGATTTCCCCATGTATTAAAATGAAGGTAACACCCTTACTTGGAAGGTTTGTTATAATGATTGAATAAGAGAGTACAGATGAGGGGGGTGGGGCAGTATAGGGGTAGGGGATTAAGAGGTACAAACTCTTAGGTATAAAATAAGCTACAAGTACATATTGTACAACACAGGGAATATAGCCAACATTTTACAATAACTATAAGTGGAACATAACCTTAAAAACTTTTTAATTGTGTATCACTCTATTGTACACCTGTAATTTATGTAATATTGTACATCAACTATACTTCAATAAAAACATGTTTTTTAAGAAAAAGAACACAGATGAAGGGACTTTATAAACTGTGAACTGTTACCCAGACTTTAAGTACGATGATCTGAGTATCAAGTACGATGAGTTATGTATGGTGGGTGCCCTTCTTTGATTCGGAAGAATAGAGAAAGTTATCATCTTACATTTGTTTAATGGCAACTATAGTGTTTTAAATTTTCTCGGCTTGTGTAAGGTATTAAGTGACTAGCCCAGTTGGCTGAGCCATGGAGCTCCAGTCTGCAGGTGGGATGCAAATAGCTTTGGAGAAGAAGGTAGCAAAAAAGAGCGCTGTGCTCACTGTGTCCTAGGTGCTCTCTGTTTTTCCTCCATAGTCACCCCCGGAGCCCGGATTTGGTAGTTACTGCATATGATGATATGGTAAGGAGGCCCACGCTGACATGTTTTGCCTCCTAACTGTGCCAGTGCCTCTGTGTACTGAATAAAATAAAAAACTGAACTAGCTGCAAGCACTGAAGTTGGCCACCAGAAGCCAGTATACGCAGAGTAATTGAATTACCCATGGAGTAGGATCAACCAATGCAACGGCCTCATTTTTTTAAAAGTTTTTTTAAAAAATTGAGGCGTAGTTGATGTACAATATTGTTTCAGGTGTAAACATAGTGATTCACAGATTTTAAAGGTTATACTCCGTTTACAGTTATTATAAAATATTGGCTTTATTCCCTGTGTTGTAAAACATATCCTTATAGCTTATTTATTTTATACATGGTAGTTTGTACAACTGCCTCATTTTATAGGGGCTTCAAGAGGGACAGGTTCACACAACAAAATAGCAGAAGTGACATTCAAGCTCAGACAGGTCCTAAAAGGGATGACCACTGCAGGTCCTGAATTCGTTTTAATAAACTTAGAGGGGGCAGAATGCTGGAGGGGCCTCCGTTTCCCTCTCTCTGCCCCCAAATCCTGCCAAACGACCCTTCAAAATTTGTTTGACCTGGGAAATTGCAAGGTTATGTTGTTAGGACAACAGGTTTGACCAGGGGTCAGTAACTTTTTTTAAATTTATTTATTTTTGGCTGATTGGGTCTTCTTTGCTGTGCGTGGGCTTTCTCTAGTTGCGGCGAGCGGGGACTACTCTTCTTTGCGGTGCACGGGCTTCTCACGCTCAAACGCTCAGACGCGCTCAGAAACGTAGCCAATCAAAACGCGAGGGTGCTAGCCCCGCCTCCCCCGGATTTGACGGACAGAGGAGACGCGGAAGCAACGTGATCATACCCGCCAATCAGAGCTGAGGATTACGTCTCGCGCTGTTTCACGTAACAAGGAGTGGGAGGAGCTCAAACCTATTGCTGCAGGCGTTCCCCAACAAATCGGAACCTTCGTTCCCTCCCGACTCAGGAATTGATTGGTTACTTTTCAGAACTTGCCTGTCAATTTTGAAAGCTGGGTAAAGGACATTTTCTTAGAGGCACAAGAACACGCCTCCGTTCTCCCAGGTCCGGGAGGAGGGCCTTAAAGGGCCAGGTACATGGTAAGTGGCGAGGTCGGACCCTGACGGCAGAAACCGGAGGAACAGTAACAGAACAAAACACGAAGCAGTGCCGTTACGCTGGAATTGAGTTTTATGTCGCAAAAACCCAGAGACTTAGCTTACTTTAGGTCAAGAGCTAGTAAGAAGCGGAACGAGGATTCGAACCCTTATTTCGGAGCCCTGTTTGACATAAGCTTCCTAACCGGATGGATGAGACCTGCATGCTAATCATAGTCGCCAGGAAAGGAAAACCAGCCTTCTTGGTAAAAATCTTTAGATTCTAACCACCTAGCCTTTGCTCGCGCCGTTTCTTCTACATCAAATATCCATTCACCCTAGACCTAGCCCAAAGGCCACCTCCTCTAAAACAAAACAAAACAAAACACCAAAAAACCCAAAAACCTCTCCGACCTTCTCCCCCACGCCTTGCAAGCGAGCAACAATGTTTTCCTGGACCCCGATCTCCCCCTCCCCCTTGCCTCCAGGCAATGTTTAATCCGCTTCCGGCTCTCACTGTCCTGTTCCTCCCTGTGTCCCGGCTCCCATCACCCCAGAATGTTATTGTCCATCTCTGTGTCTGTCCCCCACCTCTCAGGACTGAGCCCTTCGAGAGCAGGTACCGGTTCTGCGTCATCTCGGCGTCACCAGTATCATCCAGCACAGAACTCGAAAGCTAGTCTCGGATTTCTCATCCTTAAAGTGAGATGTTGTGAACTTCTTGTAAAAAAATTCATATTCAAAGGCGCCGCTCAGGTTGAGAACTTTGCATCATCCTTGATTCCCCATTACTCGTGTCCAGCAGCCCTGCAGCAAATCCCGATGGCTCTCCCTCCAAAACACATCTTAAATCTATTCACATCTTCCCATCCCCACTACCCCCAACCTCCTTGGAGCCGTCACCACCCATGCCTGGAGGATGGCAGCGTTCTCCCTAGGCTTCCTGCTTCCACTCTTGCGTTCCACCACAATCCACTCTCCAAACCGCAGGCACAGTGCTCTTCTTAAAACATAAATTATGTCACACTTCTGCTTACAAATGTTCAAAGTCATCTCAATGTTCCAGAATTAAAAAAAAAAAAAAATTCCAAAGTCAGCCTAGAAGGTACTATACAGTCTGGCTCCTACTTGTGTCTCCATTAAGCACAGTCAGGGTTCAAATCCCAGTTGTGCTACTGACGAGCTCCGTGACCTTGAGTAACTTACTTAGCCTCTCTGAGGCACAGTTTGAACCTCTGTGAAATGAAGACTAAATAAATTGGAATTATTCATTAAAATAGACCTCTAGTTTGTTAAAAAGAAGAAACTGACCAGTAGTCCTCAAAGCTGTCAAAGTTGTGAAAAACAAGGAAAGACTGAGAGACTGCTACAGAACAGAGGCGACTGAGGGGATGTGATGACTCAGTGGGATCCTGCCTTGGATTCTGGAACAGAAAAAAGAGGACATTCGGGTAAAAACTGGCAAAATCCAAATCAAGTTTGGAGTTTAGTGAAGAGTCTTAAGAGTCATGTTGGTTTCTTAGTTGTGACAAATGTTCCACGATAATGTAAGAAGATAGCAAGAGGGGAATCGGGGTGAGTTACAAAGCTATCTTCGTAACTTTTCTGTAAATATGAAGGTATTCCAAAATTTTAAATATATATATATATTTTAAAAATAGACGTGTCCCTCTCCTCCTAGCTTATTGCTTCCCAGTCCCTCAAACACTATGTTTGTTTCACCCTGAGGGACCTTTGCACCTGCTTGTCCCTCCGCTGGGAATAATCAACTCCCAGGTCAGCTGGCTCCATCCCACAGTATCCATCTCTAACCATCTTATCTAAAATAAGCCCATGGGGGACTCCCCTGGAAGTCCAGTGGTTAAGACTCTGAGCTTCCACTGCAGGGGAACGCAGGTTCCATCCCTGGTCGGGGAACTAAGATCCCACATGCCCGGTGGCGTGGCCAAAAAATAAAAAATAAAATAACCCTCTGCCCCCTGTGCCTCTATATCACTTGTCCTGTCTTTACACCTTCACAGCCCTGCATATAGGAACTGTACCGTGTCTTGTGTGTTTCTCTCCCAACATGTAAAGGTTCATTAGCGTGCATGTATTTTGTCCCGGGCTAAATCCCCGGCCCCCAACCTGGAGCGTAGCATATAGCAGGCACTGAATAATATTTCTTAAATAAATAGATATGAGAATGACTATTGCTTCTCAATAAAATTCTACCACGACCACCAGCAATAACAATAAGAAACTCTCATTGGTTGACACTTATTGTAGTCCAGATCATGTGTTGACTACTTTACACACGTGATACATCCTTTAAACCTCACGAGATCCTAGAAGGTAATATTAGCCCCGTTTCTCAAAAGCACAGAGACTAGAAGGGCTTAAGCTCACAAAGTTAAGCCAGAGAGAGAGCTTAGAGTGAAATCCAGCCTCTAAGGTTGCCAGCCCATCTGCTAACCCCTCTGCCCCCGGGAGTACCCAATGTCCAGATTTCCCTAAACGTCCCTTTAGTCCTAAAGAACACCATCGGGTCCCCTGAGGACACGGCCCAGGAATACAGGTGGAGAGAGGAGGGGGGTAGGGACTCCTGGGTCTGAGCGGGGAGGGGCCGGGGGCCGGGACTCCTGCGTCTGAGGGGGGAGGGGCTGGGGGTGTGGATCCTGGGTCTGAGGGGGGAGGGGCCAGGGGCCTGGGTCTGAGGGAGGAGGGGCTGGAGGCCTGGATTCTGGGTCTGAGGGAGGAGGGGCCGGGGCCTGGATCCTGGATCTGAGGGAGGAGCTGGCTCGAGCGCCCGGCTCCTGGGTCTCCGGAAGGCGTGGTCTGCGACCTGAGACACGTGGAGTTGACGCACTGGAACCCCGCGAACTCAGCCCTGCACGCTTTCCTGCGGCTCTGCGCGCCCCGCAAACCACGCCCCCCGCAAACCACGCCCCCTTTCTGACAAAGTCCCACCCATCTTCTTCCAGACGCTTCCCCCCTCACTGGGCCGTGGAGAAGTCGTGGCGAGGGTCCTAGAAAAGACTTGAAAGACCGCGGTGAAGATGGAACAGCAGAAGGAAGGGACTGGGCCGGAGGGGTGAGAGACGCAAGACTTCCCGCGGGGAGCACAGACACCCAGAAAGAGGGAGGATAGAGAAAATCAGAGAGTTGAACAGACCCAGAGAGTATCAGGAAAAAAAAAAAAAGTCTTGGGTATCATCACACAGAAACAGAATCTTCGACAATCTTGGTGACAGAGAGAGTTGAGCGAGATGCTTAGAAATAGGGAGAGAGCTAGAAATATATTTGTGGAACAGAGAAATTTCGAGAAGGAACCAGAATTGAAGATGCCAGACACAGCTGTAGGGCTGGAGAAATAATAATTGTCCACATTTATCGAACACTTCCCAGACCCAGCCCTTTAACAAGAACCTTTGATACCACCAGCAGCTATCTCTTGGTATGAAAACGTAAGGTTCGGAATGGGAAAATGCCCAAACACAACGCGAGGGAGGCAGCCTGGAATGGGAACCGCGTTCTGTGGGATGCTGAAGCTCTCGCAGAGCTGTCTGTCTGTCTGTAAAGAAAACGGGAAGAAACAGAGAGAGAAAGGGGCCTGGAAGTCAGAGGCGAGCTCAGTCCTGAGGATGGGGAGAAATGGAGTCCTGGGAGAAGCCAGGAAGCAGAAAGCCTGCAGTAGGGAAGGCGTATGCAGGTGGTGAGACCCACTGACCTGTCCTTTTGTTATTCTAGGAACAACCTGCCTTCCCCAGGGACTGAGGCGTGGCCGCCTGCACCTTTCCCAGCCCTGTTCCCTTCTCTCCTGGGCACCCCAGATCCAGCCCACCTGGGGCTCCCTGAGAGCCTGGCCGCTGTCACTGTCCCCATCCGTCTGGATGCTCTCTCCTACCTCCTGCACAGCGCCCTGATGGGAGCCTACACGCTTCAGCAGTCCTTGCCCTCCTGCCCCTGCGCCCCACAGGCGTGCTGCACCCAGCCGGGCACCGCCAAGAGGCCGCCCAGGGGACGAGGGGGCAGGGACGCCCGATGCAGGCCAGGCCGGGGTCAGGGCCAGCGGCAGTGGGGACTTGGGAGGGCTGAGCAGGCAGAGAGTGGCTGGGTGGGGAACCCTGGGGCTGGCCCCAAGACCCCGCCGATGACGCTGCCATCACCGACACCACCTGCCCAGGATGGGAAGAAGGACGCCCAGGGTCCGGAGCCGCCCCTGGAGCCACCGCCTGCTGATGACTGGGAGGCCGAGTACTAGGACCCTGAGGACCCTGCACCCTGGACTCCGGAGCGGGACCTTGAGGGTCACCAGGAGGGTGTTCCTGGAGCCCAGGGTGACCTCAGCCCTGTCGGAGATACCCAAGAAACATCCTGCTCCCATCCCTCTTCCTCTCAAACCACAGCCTCAGGAGGGGGTCCTGCGAGTCACCTGGTGAAACCCAGACCTGACATAGGATCCCAAGCCGGGGAAACAACCCTGAACCTCATGCCCAAAGCCAAGCCTCTTCCCATTTCTTGCACTGTTCCCAACTACAGCGACAACACTCGCCTCACTCTCAATGCCCAGGGCTCCTCCAACCACGCCCAGGCCCGTTCCTAACCCCAGAGCCATTCCCACCTGCCTCTGCCAGCCCCGTCCCACGGCCACACTGAATCCCACATCCCGCAGCCGTTCACCCCCATTCCATTCTCCACCTCCGCCCTGACCCATCCTCATTCCCATCCACCTGAAGGCCAACCGATCCTCATCCTTGATTTCTCCTGCACTCCAGCCCTGTCTTCAACCCCAGCCAGCCCCGCCTCGCCCTCAACCTCCTTCCTGTCCCAGCCCCAAACGTGACATGCCCTGTGACCCCACCTGCAAAGAACCCCGCTGGCCCAACATATCCAGATACCTGCAGCCCCACCCCATTTCCTGCCTTTGGGGGAGCGGGGCCGGGTTGAACAATAAATGGCTGAGTGTCCCTATGTCTTGTGTCTGTGTGTGCTTACACAGCTTGGGCTAACCACGAGGGTGCCGTGGAACGAGGCCTGTGAAAGGGTGCTAGGGTGGCTGGGAGGGTCACAGAGAGAGGCCGGTGGGACCAGGGGCTGCGGGGAGGGAGGGCCTGGATTCCTGCTTCAGCGAATTCCATCTGGGGCGTCTGCCACCACTGCACTTCTGCCTGCTGGAAGCTGCTGGGCCATGGGGCCATTGTATGGGGAGGCTTAAGGGATTTGGGAGACCCTGGGAGCAGAGAGGCCAGCGACCTGACTGGGCTCAGTCTGCACGGAGGGTCCAAGGCAGACGGAGGGTTCAGGGCAGGCTCTGCCCCTCAGGTAGGGACCAGGTGTGGGAGCCATGGGCCCCTCCTCCCCCTAAATCTAGGCGGCCAGGCCTCCTTTCTCTCGCAGGGACTTGGTGGGGTCCTAGCCCTAGCCCCCTCCTCACCTCGAACCTGGGAGTCCAGGGCCCCGGCCCCCTCCATCCTCCAAAGGCTTGGTGTCCCAGTGGCCAGCCCCTTCCTGGCTTAGGACCTGGAAGTCTAGGCCCCCAGCCCCTTTCTCCTCCCAGGACCCAAGGGTCTAGGTTCTCAGCCTCTCCTCCCCCAGGCTCAGGAGTCCAGATCCCGAGCTCCCTCTGCCCCCCAGACCCAGGGATCCAGGTGCCCAGTCCCTTCCTCTCATTGGGACCTAATGTCCCAGCCCCCCAGCTCCCTCCTCACCTAGGATCTGGAAGTCTAGGGCCCCAGCTTCTTGTCCCTCAGACTAGGAATCTAGACCCCCAGTCCCTTCTCCCCCAGGACATGGGAATCCAGCTCCCGACCCCATCTTTCCTTTTACCCACAGATCACCATGTACAGCTTCATGGGTGGTGGCCTCTTCTGCGCCTGGGTGGGGACCATCCTCCTGGTGGTGGCCACGGCGACAGACCACTGGATGCAGTACCGGCTGTCGGGGGCCTTCGCCCACCAGGGCCTGTGGCGATATTGCCTGGGCAGCAAGTGCTACCTGCAGACGGAGAGCATCGGTGAGGCTCCGGGGCAGGGTCTGGGTTGTGCCTGGGATCAGAGCCTCACGCAGCACAGAACCTTACAGTGGAAAGGCCACCTGTTTTGCAGATGGAGAACCTTGTGGCTCAGGGAGGGAAAGCGTCCAGCCCAAGGTCATTCAGCGTGGAAGGGGCAGAACTGGGATTTCAGCATTTTTTTCTAGTACAATTACAGGATGTACCGATTTAGAGGTTAAGTAGAGAGGTGACATTTCCTGGCATGAAATAGAGGTCAGGTATAGCAGTTGTGGCTGGGGTTATCAGAAGAGCATTTTCTAAATATCTACTAGGTGTCAAGAACTATATTAGGTACCAGGAGGATACAGAAGCAATACGGACCCTAAGTTTGCTAATACTGGATGAGATACTTTTTAATACTTGCTGTGAGGCAAGCCATGTAACACATATGTGTATATGTATATATGTGTTTGTATGTATATGTAGATATATACGTGTATATATTACATTATATATTGTAAAAATGGAGATTAAAATAGTACTTACAGTATAGGATTCCTGCAATCTATATTATATAATACATATTATTATAATATACTATGTACCTCTATGTGCCTCTTTCCATATACATATATATTTGTATATATGTACAGTCTTCCCTCAGTCCCTCAGTAGCCACAGAGAATTGGTTCCAGGACCCGCCGTGTATACCAAAGCCTCTGGATGCTCAAGTCATGTAGTCGGCCCTCCGTATCCGCGGTTCCGTATCTGTGGTTCTGCATCTGGGGATTAAACCAACCGTGGATAGTGTAGTACTCTATGTATTTACTGAAAAAAATTCTCATGTAGGTGGACCTGCACAGTTCAAACCTGTGCTGTTCAAGGATCAAATGTATATACATGCATATATATGGAAAGAGAGATGCATAGAGATGTATAGTATATTACATAATATATATTATACAATATACATTATATAATATATTAACAATACATAGTATATCACATGTTCTATATTATCTGTATCCAATAATAGTGTAGTAATAATAATAATAATAACAATAACTGGCATGTATTGTTACTGTGTCCTACATGCTATTCTAAGCGCTTTGCCTGGATTAACTCCCTTCCGTGTCCCAACAACGCTAAGAGGGCTGTTCCGTTGTGTCTATGAATTAAGACATGATACTTGACCTCAAAAAGTCAATTCTTCTGGGGAGGAGGTTGGGAAGAGGAGCCAACCCTCACTGAGCCCTGTGATATGACAGGCTTGTGGCAGATTTCACCTGCCCCATCTCATCAAACTTGCCCATTTGCTGGAGGGATAAACTGAGGCAGGGAGAAGTAGGAAGGTTTGCCCTGGGCTACCAGTCTCAGACCCCCATCTGGCTGACTTCGTGCATCCTTTTCATTTCTGGCTGTCTCTTTGGTCACACTTCTACCATTCCTCCTGCTTCAGACTGGGAACATCAGCAGACACTCTGAGTTCCCTCTGCTGGGGATGGGAGAGAGGGAGGCTGGATGGAGGTCTTCAACTTCATCTGATATCTTCATGACCACAAGACTGAGAGCCTCAGGGACATACCTCACCCCGATTGATTCTTGGGTATTTGTCCAAACAGCAGGTTTAATTTGTTCATCCATTGTATAGCTGACGTAATCCGATCACCAAAATTAGAGCAGGAGTCCTGGGTTTGCTTCCCAGAGGCCAAACCCAACCCAGGACGCGTATGCATAGCATTTTTTAAGTTTCCAAAGTCATTACCAGTATTTTAAAAATCTGGAGATTTTTACATTAAAATCTGGACTTGCAGCTCTTCTTGAATAATCCAGCTTTGCCTGTCTTTTCCAGGCCCATGGTCAGCTGGTTATGAGAAGCAAATGCCCCCTTCAAATGGGGCACACCAGTCAGGGTCCCCTCAGGAGACAGAAACCACACTGTGATTTGAATAGGGAAGGTTTTATCTAAAGATGAAGCTGATAATTGATAGCTGGTACATACATGTTCCCCATGCAGCCTGCTGTCTCCTGCCTTTATTCACAGCTGCAGCCAAGCCTCAGAGGCATTTGTGTTTTCCACCCCTGCATTAGCCCAACCATGGGAAATAAATAGGCTATAACATCCCCCATAAGTCCTCCAGACTTTTAAATACCCAGAGGCACGTGTATTCCTTTTCTAAGGCTGCCGTAACAAAGTACCACAAACTGGGTGGCTTAACAGAAATCTATTGCCTCACAGATCTGGAGGCTAGAAGTCCAAAATCGAGGTCTCTGCAAGGTTGGTTCCTTCTGAGGGCTGTGAGGAAGAATCTGTTCCCTGCCTCTCTCTTAGCTTCTGGTGGCTGCCCGGCAATCTTTGGTTTTCCTCGGCTTGTAAATGCACCAGCCCATCTCTGCCTTCATTTGTGCGTGATGCCCCCCTGGGTGTGTGCCTGCCTGTGCCTGTCTCCAAATGTCCCCATTTTATGAGGATACCAATCATATTGGATTAAAAATCCACCCTACTCTGGTATGACCTCATCTTAACTACTTACATCTGCAAAGACCCTATTTCCAAATAAGGTCATATTCCGAGGCAGTGGGGGGAGGGGGGAGCAGTTAGAACTTCAACATATGAACTTGAAAGGGGAGACACAACGCAACCCAGCAGCCCATAACAACATCCGTGGAGAAGTATCCAGGAATTGCTCTCCCCTAGACTTTCACAAGACAAAAGACTGCATTTTGCAAAGATCTAAGGCTTTTTCAGTGGCAGGATCCCAGTTCTGCCCCGGGTGATAATTGTCATGGGTTCTCCGAGAGACAGAATAACAAAGCAGTTAAGACTGAGGGCGTGGAGCTTGGCTTTCAACTCCAGTCCCTCTGCTAATTATGGGACCTTGAGCAAATCACTTCACCTCTCTGAGCCTCCGTTCCTTCACTTGAAAAATGGTCATGAAAATACTACTTAGAGCATAGGGCTCTTGGAAAGAATAAATAGGATCATACATGGGAAGAGAGCCTGGCACGTACTTGAGAGTTGCCAAATGGAAGATGAGATCGTGATGAGTGCTCCCAGGGCATCTCCGTTCATTCAACATGTTTCTTGAACACCTATTACGGGCCAGGCACTAGGTGCTGGGGATACAGCAGTGAGCGAGAAAGCCAGGCCCTTGCCCTCGCAGAGCTGAGAACTCAGTGGAGAGAGATAGACATCATAAACAAGTTAGAAATAAATGAATGGGACATTTCTAAATATGGGTAAGTGGTATGAAGGAAGGGAAAGGGAGCATGGGAGAGAGGATAGAGAGTGAGTAGCAGGAGGATATGGGAAATTGGCATTCATTCATTGAACAAGCATTTCTCCAGGCCCACGTGCAAATCAAACCTCTGCTGGTGTCTGTGGTGTAGAGTCGACCAGGTCCCTGTCCTTGGGGAGCAATCAGGCTGGAGAGGGAAACAGGCAAAGAGAGTCTCAGCCCAGAGCAAGGAGTGAAGATGGTGCCCGAGGGGTGAAGGGATGCTTCCCAGAGGAGGGGATCTGGGAGCCGAGCTTTGCAGGATGAATAGGAGTCTGCCAGGTGAAGAGGAAGGGCTTTTCAGAGAGGTGAAGGAGGAGCTAGGTCAGGAATACAGAGAGGGGTGAGGCATTCCTGCCCTCAGAGGTAGCAGCCTTCACCACTGAGGGCAAGGAAGGCACAGGAGTGACCGTGGGGTGCTCCCACAGCATACTGGAATGCCACCCGGGCCTTCATGATCCTGTCCTCCCTGTGCGCCACCTCTGGCATCATCATGGGCATCATGGCGTTCGCTCAGCAGCCCACTTTCACCCGCTTCTCCCGGCCCTTCTCTGCGGGCATCGTGTTTTTCGCCTCCAGTGAGTGAATCACCCCCTACACCTGCCCCCTCCCAGCTCCCTCTCCAGCTCTACCCCCAAAACCACTTCCATTCCCCACTGTTCCTCACTCCACTCCACCCGCACCCAAATACCCCCTCCACCTTCGACGACAACTTCAGGACTATTTCTAATGCCAGTCAGTTCTGACACCAGCTCTGTGTACTGCCATTCAATTCCGGCACTAACCACCGGAGTTGGCATCAAACCCCACAGGTTTAAAGGCACGGTTCCCAACCAGACTGCCCCTACTTCAGCTGCAGTTGGGGTCCCCAGCTCACCTGTACTTTTGACCAATCGGCTACAGATTCAGGGGTTCCCAGGACCTGCTCAGGTTCAGAAATGTGCTAAATAACTCACAGAACTCAGGAAAGCATAATACTTAACAGCTTTATTATAAAGAGTACAACTCAAGACCAGCCAACTAAAGAGGTGCATAGCGTGAAGCCGGAGAGGGGTCCTGAACATGGAGTTTCCATGCACTCTCCCTGCGGAATTAGGGCTCGTCAGCGCATCCATGCATTCACCAAACAGGGAGCTCCAGTGACCGCCAGCATCCAGCATTTCTACTGGAGTTTCATTACAAGGGCATGAATCACTGGCCATGTGATTGAACTCTATCTCCAGCTCCCCTTTCCTCTCCAGAGGTTGGACTGATCCCAAGCGGCTCAAAGCCCCAACTCTCTATTCCCACGGCTGGTCTTTCTGCTGACCAGCTCCTATCCCTGAGTCATCTCTGATCATCAACATAAACTCAGGTGTGATCCAAGAACAACAAAGACACTCCTAGTACTCAGAAAATTCCAAGGATTTAGAGTTTCCCTCCCAGGAACCAGAGACAAAGACCAGTCAGGTTCTTTATGACACAGCACAACCGCACACCATTCCCACCCTAACCCTACCCCTCATTCATTTTTACTCCCACTTTCAACTCAACCCCCATCCTCACCCTATCCCTACCTGCACCCATACCCCCTTCTCAATTTATTCATTCCCACCCCCATCTCCAAACCCGCCTCCATCCCCATTCCCCCCCCACCCCACCCCACCCCCGACCTCTCTCTCCAGCATTTTTCGTCCTGCTGGCCTTGGCCATTTACACTGGAGTCACCGTCAGCTTCCTCGGTCGCCGCTTCGGGGATTGGCGCTTTTCCTGGTCCTACATCCTGGGCTGGGTAGCCCTGCTCATGACCTTCTTTGCAGGTACTGGGTTTGGGGGTGGAAAGGCCAGTGTCCGGGTGAGATGATGGGGTGGGGGATCTCACACAGGCGGCCCCGGCACTGAACCAGAAGGCAGACTCCAAGCCCTGTGGACACCAGGGAGAAAGGGGATGCTGTGTCAGTGTCTTGGGCTGGGAGCAGGGGCTGGGAGGGCTGATGGGGGCTGGGCGGGGTCAACCGGGATCTCTTCTCGCGCAGGAATTTTCTACATGTGTGCCTACCGGATGAATGAATGTCGGCGCCTGTCCACTCCCCGCTGAACCCAAATGTGTGCCCCGACTTCATCTGGATGTCAAAGTCAGGTCACTGAAGAGGAGGCAGTGGGTCTATAGGCCTGAAATCCTGGTTCCTGGGGCCTGGTGGAGGCAGTTGAGGAGACCCAAGGCCCCAGCCACCAGGGGGGTTGTTAGAGAAATGGAATATCCATTAGAGAGACTTTTTGGAGTTTAATAAAACTGACGGAAACTACTGAAGTGTGGTCCCTGAGGCGTTCGAGTGGAGAGAAAGAGGGGTGAAGTGTGGTGAATGGGGCAGGGGTGGTGGCATTATAGTAGGCCTGCCTGCTCAGTTCCTGTAGGAGAGATGGGCACAGAGATAAATTTCACAGTCCCCACCCTACTAGGTTCACCTTTTTTTTTTTGGCTGCACCCCTCGACGTGTGGGATCTTAGTTCTCCCACTAGGGATCGAACCTGGGCCCCCTGCAGTGGAAGTGTGGAGTCCTAACCACTGGACAGTCAGGGAAGTCCCTGGGTTCAACTGCTAGGAAACCAATGTGTAGGTCCAATTCTGATGGGTGTGTTTTTCCCCCACACCACCAAGCGAGTAACTCAATTCTGACACGATCTACCTAGAGAAAGTGTTAGATCACACAAGTTAAAGACACAGCCCTAGAAGACCGCGCCTCCCACTTCAGATGCCAATCACAAGCCCAGGTTGCCACTTGTGCTTCTGAGCAACCAACAATAGACTAGAGGTCCCAACAACCCCCTCCTTGGGTTCCATTAATTTGCTAGAGCAGCTCACAGAACTCAGGGAAACATTTTACTTACTAGATCACCAGTTTTTCATAAAAGGATATAACTCAAAACAGCCAGATGGGGCTTCCCTGGTGGCGCAGTGGTTGAGAGTCCGCCTGCCGATGCAGGGGACACGGGTTCATGCCCCGGTCTGGGATGATCCCACATGCCACGGAGTGGCTGGCCCCGTGAGCCATGGCCGCTGAGCCTGCGCGTCCGGAGCCTGTGCTCCACAACGGGAGAGGCCACAACAGTGAGAGGCCCGCGTATCGCAAAAAACTCCAAACAAACAAACAAAAAAACAGCCAGATGGAAGAGATGCACAGGTCAAGGTAAGTGAGAAGAGGTGTGGAGCTTCCATGCTCTCTCCAAGTAGGTCACTCTCCCCCAGAAAGCACGTGTCCACCAGCCCGGAAGCTCTCTGAATCCTCTCCTTCTGGGTTTTTCTGGAGACTTCATTACATAGTTATGATTGATTAAGTCATTGGCCGTTGGTGGTTGAACTCAATCTCCAACTTCTCTCCCCTCCCGGGAGGTCAAGGGGTGGGACTGCAATTTCTGACCCTCTAATCAGCGGTGGTTGGTTCCCCTCTCACAACTTAGGAAATTCCAAGAGTTTAAGGATCCCTATGCCAGAAGTGGGGACAAAGACCCAATATATATTTATTATAAAACATAATATCACAGTAGGATAACACGATAAATGAAAAGATCTGTGGAACTTCCCCGGTGGTCCAGTGGTTAAGACTCCACACTCCCAATGCCGGGGGCATGGGTTCTATCCCTGGTCATGATAGGGACAGAATAAAGGGACAAAGTAGGTAATTAAATAGAGGATTAGTTAAATAGAGGATTTACTTACACTAGGGGATTGTAAGTAAAGAAAAAGTATGGGAGACCCCTAGAAGTTAATGATCACTTAAGAAAGCAGGTTTGCTTAACCACAAAACCAAGCAGGCTTGCTTAGCAACAAAACCGTGTGACAGAAGCATGAGACATGCCCCAAACAATAAAACAATGGTGGCGTGAGACCCACATCCTGTCCAGTGAGCTCAGTAAGTTAATAACCCCCATGACATTCTCTCTGCACACATAAAAGACAATAATTTATGGAAAGGTGATATTTCAAAGTGAAAGACCCTCATTGTACTGAGACCTGAAATAATTTTTCCGTAGTGCCATGACAGTCCTGGCTTGACCATGTAGGGACAAAAAAACTCCCCTGCCCAACCTGGAGGTGGAGCTGAGGATGGAAGCATGACGTCTACTCAAGAATGAGGAAGGAGGTGGTCTTCTCCCCCTCCCCACTTTTCCTTTGATTATAAAACAGGAGCCCACTAAGTTCTTGGGGAGGCACCCTCTCGCCCACCCACTTGTAAGCCTCACAAGCATCCTATTCTAATAATCTAATAATTCGCTTCTTATCTCATCACTTTGCCTCTCACTGAATTCTTTCTGTGCTGAGACAACCAGAGCTCCTCGGAGCCCTCCAAAACGCCACTGAGCGAATTCAGCCTGGGAACTCAGATCCCACATGCTGCCCAGCGCGGCCAAAAAAAAAAAACAGGAACAACTGTGGAAAAACAACCTCCTTGCCCACTCGCACCATCTCCAGTTGGCTCTCCCAACCTCCTGGCCCCTCCCTGGATGGACCCTTCCAAGGAGAAACACCAGAAGTCTGATCTGCACCTCGTCCTGCACCTGCCTCTTCATCCATCATTCGTGACTTTGATCTTCTCTTCACTCACTCATTCATTAGTTCATTCAACAAACTCGTGCCAACTGCCATGAGATTTACTAAAGCTTATCATGAAATAATAAGGCTATTTAGGGAGGCTAATTCCAATAATAAGAATATTTATTACAGCCTAGGCTAGGAACTGTTATATTAATAGAGGCTTACTCCCTAGAAATATTTATTGGGACCTCCTCAAATAACCAAAATACTATATTTATAGAGGCTTCCTCTAGTAATAATATCAACTGATTATAATTTATTGAGGCCTATTTAAGTAGAAATATTTCCTGAGACTTATTCCAGGAATCATATTTATAGGGGCTGACTCTAGCAATAATAATGATGTTATAACTTCAGACTCGTATCTCCAACTACTTACTCAACATTTCCACCTGAAAAGAAGAGGCATCTCAGTTTTCACATATCTGAAGTTGAGCTCCTGAACTCTCTCACACCCCGCATCTGCTCCTCCCATGGTCTCTCCCAACTTAGTAAATGACAAGTCCATTTTTGTTTTAAATTTTTTTAAGGTGTTTTTTCTTTTTTTAAAAAAAAAATTAATTTATTTTATTTATTTTTGCTGTGTTGGGTCTTCGTTTCTGTGCGAGGGCTTTCTCTAGTTGTGGCGAGCGGGGGCCACTCTTCATCGCAGTGCGTGGGCCTCTCTTGTTGTGGAGCACAGGCTCCAGACATGCAGGCTCAGTAGTTGTGGCTCACGGGCCTAGTTGCTCCACAGCATGTGGGATTCTCCCAGACCAGGGCTCGAACCCGTGTCCCCTGCATTAGCAGGCAGATTCTCAACCACTGCGCCACCAAGGAAGCCTGACAAGTCCATTTTTATCTAGCTGCTCAAGCCAGAAACATTGGGATCACCCTCCACAGCTTTCCTTCTGTTACGTCTCACATCTGATTCATTAGCACATCGTTTTGGCTCTACCTTCAAAATGTATTCGGAATTGGACCCCTTCTTGTTCAACCATGGTTACCCCCTGATCCCAGCCACCATCATGTCTCACCTGGCTTATTGCCACAGACTTCTAACCAGCTCAGCCTCAACCCACACCCCACCCAATCCCTGCCCCTGCAGTCCATTCTCTACACAGTATCTAAAGGATTTTCTTTTCATTTTTTCTTTTTCAAATTTAATTTTTATTTTATATTGGAGTATAGTTGATTTACAATGTTCTGTTAGTTTCAGGTGTACAGCTAAGTGATTCAGTTATACATATACATATATCCTTTCTTTTTCAGATTCTTTTCCCATATAGGTTATTACAGAATATTGAGTTCCCTGTGCTACACAGTACGTCCTTTTTTTTTTTTTTGCGGTACGCGGGCCTCTCACTGTTGTGGCCTCTTCCATTTCCATTGCAGGGCACAGGCTCCGGACGCGCAGGCTCAGCGGCCATGGCTCACGGGCCCAGCCGCTCCGCGGCATGTGGGATCTTCCCGGACCGGGGCACGAACCCATGTCCCCTGTATCGGCAGGCGGACTCTCAACCACTGCGCCACCAGGGAAGCGGGTTCTTTAGTTGTTTTTTAGTTTTAGTTTTTTTTAGTTTTTTTCTTTTAGTTTTTTAAGGAACCTCCATACTGTTCTCCATAGTGGTTGTACCAATTTACATACCCGCCAACAGTGTAGGAGGGTTCCCTTTTCTCCACACCCTCCCCAGCATTTATTGTTTTTAGACTTTTAAAGGAATTTTTATTAAAACATGATTCAAATCATGTCCCCCCTCTGCTCTCAGTCCTCCAGTGGCTTGGACCTGGAGGTTGGATGAAGATAAAAAATGGAGGGGGTGTGCTGGGATTGAGGTAAGAATTACAGGGTCGGGGAGAAGTATGAAGAAGGAAGTGGGGGTGGGACTGGGGCTGGAGTTGAGACTGGAAATGCCATCTGGTGTGGGGATGGATGTGAGGAGAGGGTTAAGCGTTTGGGTGAGGATGGGTTTGGGTTTGGGGGTGGGGTTGAGTTTGGGAATAAGAATGGGGTTAGGTGAGAAGATAGAGATGGGGTTAAATTCAGGGATGGAGTTGGGGTTGAGAAATGGGTTGTGTTTTGGGGTTAGGTTTGGCGTTTTTTTTGTTTTTGTTTTTGTTTTTTTTGCGGTACGCGGGCCTCTCACTGTTGTGGCCTCTCCCGTTGCGGAGCACAGGCTCTGGACGCGCAGGCTCAGCGGCCATGGCTCATGGGCCCAGCCGCTCCACGGCATGTGGGATCTTCCCGGACCGGGGCACGAACCCGTGCCCCCTGTATCGGCAGGCAGACTCCCAACCACTGCGCCACCAGGGAAGCCCCTAGGTTTGGGGTTTGGGATGGGTTGGAACTGGGGTTAACAATGGGATTGAGCTTGGGGATTGGGATGGGTTGAATTTGGGGTTGGAGCTGGAGTTTGGAATTGGAACTGGGGTTAAGGATGAGACTGAGGGAATTCCCTGGCCGTCCAGTGGTTAGGACTCAGCGCTTTCACTGCTGGGGCTGGGGTTCAATCCCTGGTCAGGGAACTAAGATCCCGCACACCATGCGGTGTGGCACACACACACACACACCAATAAATAAAATAAATAAATAAAAGGATGGGATTGAATTTGTTGTTAGGAATGAGAATGGGGCTGGGTTGGAGGGTAGGGATGGGGCTAAGGATGGGATTGGAGCTGCCTGCGGTCAGGATGGTGTTGGGTTTGGGATGTGGTCAAGATGACAGATGGGGGTAATTCCCTGGCGGTCCAGTGGCTAGGACTCCGTTCTTTCACTGCCGAGGGCCCGGGATCAATCCCTGGTTGGGGAACTAAGATCCCACAAGCCATGCAGTGAGGCCAAAAAAGAAAAAGAGAGGGAGAAAAAAAGATCTCAGATGGGTTCTGTGCATGTGATCACCACGTGCCCTCGGCTGAGACTTCCTGAAGCTTGTCCGGCAGCTAATCACAGGAGCCATTTTGGGGATGGCACCCCAGCTGCTCAGGACCTGGATCCCCTTCTGGGAGCCTGTCCTCATGAGCATGTTCTCAGGAGCGGCCAGTTACCCCACTGGTGAGCATCTGGGAGAAGGATGGGGGCCTGCAAACTGGAGTCTCCAACCAAGGAAGAGGACAGAGCCTCCTGGGTCACTCTGGTTCTCCCCTTCACCAGCTGCCCTGGGACTGTTAGCTCAGTTCATCTGCGGGACAGAAGTCCTCCTCCAGGTCATTCCTGCTTCGTAGAGGTCAAGTTTGTCTGGGCCTTCTACATGGGCTGTGGCACCTTCACCTTCTATTTGAGGGGCCCAGGACCTCTGATGCTGCTGTGAGGGGAGGGCCAGAAAGTCCTGCACTGACATCCTTGACCCCCGACTCCCACTCCCCGACCACAGAAACCCAGGTCCTGTTGATGAAGCACACCAGACGGAAAGCCTTGCTCGAAACAGCACCAACTGTGAACTCATGTGTCAGATGAGGAGATGAGGATGTGGGCATGTCTTCCCTCCACAAACTTTCAAAACTGCGATCGCTGTTTACCTGCCCTGGGCATAAGCTCTAAGTAAGGAGCCGGGAGTCTGTGTCCCCACGCTCAGGACCTGGAGTCTAGGCTTCCTAGCAGCTTCCTCCTTCAGCCCCAAGCATCCTAGCCTCCTTCCCCCTCCTTTAATGGAGACCCTAGAATTGGGGCCCCCGTCTGCCAGAACGGAAGGTTGCAGAACCCACAGGAAAGAATGATGCATCCCCCAACTGTCCCCTCTGGCTACACCTCCCCCTCGCATTTAACTCACACCCTGGCCTCACTCACCACACCCCACCTCTGGGCCTCCCAAGCCTCTCTCTCACCTCTTACAGGAAGCCCCCTCTGGTGTGGAGGGCTCCGAGGGCAGGAGGTATGGAAACTTCTGTAGAGACACACTCTACCCACCCAAACCACTGACAATGTGACATCTCCAGGGCCCTTCCCCCACCATATACTGTGAGGAGAACCTCAAGGGGTGGGGGGCGGGTGCCGATGCAAGCCGGGAAGAGAGGATGTGTGACGAGAGTCAACTGCCAGGAACTGGGTGAGACCAAACTAGTCTGATCTGAAGGACCACAGGTCCCCCAACTGCCCCAACTGCTTGACTCTCCCAGGAGTCCAGGGGGCAGAGCTTCCTCCTTTCTCAGAGACCCAGGAATCTGGATCACCAGGCTTTTCATCACCCAGGACCCAGAAACCCAGCCTTCGCCCCCATGGAGCCCTGCTGGTCCCTGGCCCTGCTCACTAGCTCCCTGGGCCTGTTGTCTCTCTTGGTGGCTCTGAGCACGAATTTCTGGTTTGTGGCCGAGGGGCCCATCTCCTTGTCTCACTCGGGCCTCTGGCCAAGGGGAGATGAGGGCTCAGTAGAAGGTAAGGGGGAGCGGTCTCTCTTGGGGTGGGGAAGGGCCTGAGGGGACGGGCACTTAGCGGTCCCGTCTCTGAGCAGGCTATATCCACGTGACACAGAGCTTCTGCATTCTGGCTGTCCTGTGGGGCCTGATCTCTGTGAGCTTTCTGGTCATGTCCTGCATCCCTTCACTGTCTGCCCCTGGACGCGGCCCCATTGTCTCGACCTTCATAGCCTTTGCCGCAGGTAAGGACTCCGGGCTGTGCTTGGGGCGCTGGGACCTGGTGAGTTTTCGCGGAGGGGCTGAGCCATCCTTCTTGTCTCCGTCCCCAGCCCTCTCCCTGCTAGTGGCCATGGTGGTCTACACTATCGAGCGGTGGAAGCAGCCTGGACACCCCCAGATCCACTCCTTCTTCTCCTGGTCCTTCTACCTGGGCTGGGTTTCAACTGTCCTCTTTCTCTGTGCAGGTGACTGCTGCCCTGGGGAGTTCCAGGGGTGGATAGGGGTCCAGCTGGGGGCTCTGAGGGAGCAGGGCGGGAGCAAGGGTTTAACTTCTCTCTGCCAACCCAGGTGGCCTGAGTCTGGGAGCTCAATACAGGGCCCACCGGCCTGGCTATGAGGCCATGTGAACCACAGGATGGCTTTGGCACTCCATTCTCTGAAGGTGTCATCAGGAACCATGAAAACAGCTGGCTCTCCTTCTTGCCCTGACTCCCAGCGTCTGCAAGCTCTTTCCTTTGTGTCTTCATTCATTCAACAAAAATTTGCTGGGATCTGGTTATTCTGAGGTTAATGCTACCACAACAGAAGCCAACGACACTGCAGCTCCACGGCGGATGACACTGGGCACCCAGAGAGGAGTCAGTCCTGCTACCTGCCCTGCCCTAGAGATGCTCCCACCAGAGTGGGAACCAGTGTGGGCTCGGGCATGGCCCCAGGGCCCTTGTCTCTCCATCCTCTATCTCTTTTCTTCCCTTTGTCTTTCTCCCTTTAGCTCTTTTCTTTTGCCCCTTCTGATTTTGTCACCCTTAGCGCGCCTTCCTCATTTCATTAATAAATTCACTCTTGGGATTTCCCTGGTGGTCCAGAGGTTAAGAATCCGTGCTTCCACTGCAGGGGACACGGGTTCAATCCCTGGTCAGGGAATTAAGAACCCGCAAGCCGCGGGGTGCAGCCAAAAAAAAAAAAAATAAAGAAAAAGAACAAATTCACTCTTTCAGCTGGCTTTTCCTGAGTGCATCCTTTCTGCAGGGCCTCCCACTGGGGATGCTGAGGTGAGTCAGATCAGGCCCTGCCCGCCAGGGGCTCCAAGTCCGGTGGGGGCAGGCAGAGCCCAGGGCAGGTGTGGCAGGAAGACTGGCTGTGTCTGGAGGAGGGGTGTGGTGTGGAGGTGAGCTTTCTGGGGAGACGGTGTTTAGGAACTTCTCCAGGGCCGAGGGAAGGTAATGCAGGCAGAGGGACCCTAAGGTGAAGGCGTGGAGAGGCTGGGAGTTCTCAGGGGATGGAGAATAGTGCTTTGTGGTCCACTGTAGAAGGTGAGCGGGAGGGGAAATGAGGATGGAGAGGTGGGTAGGAGGCAGCACCTCTAGCCCAGCAGTTGACTGTCTCTTGAGGGTGATGGAGAGCTAAGGGTGTGAGCAGGGGAGGGACAGCGTCTGGCCTGGGTGCCAGAAAGCTCCTTCTGGGGCCCATGGGGGAGGCTTGAAGGGGAGAGAAGAGCTTGGCAATCCAACAGGTGGGACATGAGACAGGACAAGGGTGCACTGGGGCCAGGGCATGAGAGGGAAAGGAGGAAAGGAGCCAGAAAGTTTCAGGGGGTGGGAGGAACTGGACTCAGGGATCCAAGGGCTTTGTAGGGTGAGGGGCAGGAAGAGGGCGAGGATAGTGCCCAGGGGTGTGGTCCAACTAACTGGATGGGGTGATGGTGTCCTCCCTGGTTTGGTGGAAGATGCTGAGATGAATGGGGATGTGGTTGGGTGTCAGGGTCTGGGAGATGGTCAGAAGCAGGTGAGGACCTGGGCTGGAGATGCAGTGTGCGATGCTCTCAGAGCATCAGTGGTCACTGGAGCTCACCTGGCAAGAAGATGCAGAATGGAGTTCTCCAGGAGAACCGGCCTTGAGAAGTGGAGGGAGGGGCAGGAGGCTGCATGGGGGCCTGGGAGGGCACAGAGAGCTGGGGACCAGGAGAGCTTATGGGGTCAAGGGAAGAGCAGCTTCTAGGACACGGGCTACCATCTCATGGCCCTCAGGGTCCCCCAGACTTGCCACCTGACTCTGAGCTGTCAGTTTGCCAGAAGAGCTGCTTCTGTGTGTGTGTGTGTGTGTGTGTGTGTGTGCGCGCGTATGGGTGGGTGGGTGGTTATCTCTTTAAATGGCCACTAGAGAAGGGGGTTCTGGAACTCCTGCTGCCTCACAGAGACCCAGTCTCCCTTCCCCCACCCTCTGGGCTCTGTCTGAGAAGCCCTGGGAGCTGTGGGTGAGTCATTTAGGTGGGTGTGTGGTGGGGAAGGCAAGGGACAGGCCAAAGTCACGTCCACTGGGGGATGGAGGTCTCTGGAAGGCAGAGGTTCCTAAGCAGTGATGCCTGAGGGGGCAGGTGGTCTTGGGTCTGGGAGGGGCCTGAGGGGGGTGGTCCCAGAAGTAGGGGCACCAGGCAGGGGTGCAGGGGTAGCCATCTGGGATATGGAGGGACATGCAAGAGGGGGGTCTCAGGGACCTGGGGGTGGGAGGAGCGTTGGCCAATCCTGCATGTATGGTCCTCGGCAGCAGCCTCCCTGGCATGGGGGTGAAGCGGAGCCTTCAAAGTGGGGGCACCTTGCTGGGCTTCTTGGCCAACATCCTCACCATTCTGTCCATGGCCACCAACTACTGGATCCGCTACTCTGGGGGCCACAGTGGCCTGTGGCAGGAGTGCAGCGGGGGCACCTGCTCCAACATCTCCTGCCAGAGTGAGGCCCCGCCGCCCAGCTGTCAGACCCTCCCCCCCTACTGGACAGACAGCCCCCCAGCACTGACCACAGCTGGCCCCCTCTCCTGACACTACAGCCGGGCACATCCTGCGGTGCCCCCGCCCCCAGCCCTTCCACTTCGGCCTAAGATCCAGCTGTCCCTCCGTGACCAGGCCACCAGGAACCCCAACTCGGGGACCTGCCTCCCTGCTGCAACATTAACCGCCGCTCACGATGTAACTTCCAAGTCCCCATCCAAAACCCTGACTCTGCTCCCAGCTCGGAGCCGGCGGATGGGGGTGGTGGCCAGGAGCGGCGCCAGCGGGGTTGATGCGGCCCGCTCTCCCCAGCCATGCTGGCGGTGACCGGGGCGTGCATGGTGCTGGCGGCGGGCTGCAGCATCGTGGGCTTGGTGATGGGGCTGCGGATTCTGTGCCAGGAGGGCGACTCGCGGGGCCGGACCACGAGTGCCATCTTCTTCCTCTGTGGTGAGACGGCATAGGGTGGGCCTGGTAGCTGGAGGAGGTAGGGGCCCCGAGGGCGAGGAGCTAAAGAGGCAGGGTCAGGGGCGGGGCCAGGGAGATGGGGTAGAGCAGGGACGGGAGGGCGGGCAAGAAGGGCGTGGTCTGAGGCGGTGGGCGCGGTCAGGGTGAGGCTGGGTGCAGCCCCCTGGCCACCCTCACCTGGCGGGTGGGCGGGGCCCAGGCCTGCTGCTGCTGATCGCCATGACAGGCTACACAGTGAAGAATGCAGGGAAAAACGACGTCTTCTCCTGGTCCTGTTTTTCGGGGTGGCTGGCTTTACCCTTCTCTGTTCTCGCGGGTAACCTGGATAACGGAAGAGGGTGGAGAGGAGACTGTCCCGAGGACCCCCCCCCCTCCCTGCAGAGACTCCCCAGCTGTCCTCCCAGGAAACACCACAGTGACCTCCCAGGGACTCCTGAACACACTCCACTCTGGGCTCCCGCGGACCCGACAGAAACGCCCTTGGAGCCCCAAACCCCAGTCCCCGGGGTCCTCCCGACCATCCGCCCTAGGACTCACCCTCCTCCACCCGCCCTCCGTTCCCTTCCCGCCAGGCTTCTGCTTTCTGCTGGCGGACATGATCATGCAGAGCACGGATGCCATCAGTGGATTCCCCGTGTGCTTATGACCGCAGCTGCCTGGGGCAGAATAAAGGAACTGTTTCCATTGCCGCGGCTCCACGTGCCTTTCTGGGGGACCTGAGGACGCGGACACGGGGGTACCTGGAGGCTCAGGGAGGAAGTAAGGACACGAACCTATAGGGAACGTGGAGACATGGGGGGACACAGGAACGGAGATTCGGTCATGGACAGGACAAGGGTTTTGATGGGAACAGGGACAGGGGGTAGTGGGGTCAGGAGGGGACAAGGGCTCGTGGAGAGGATGTAGGGACACAGACATGGAGGAAAAGTGGAGACAGGGACGGGGGAGGACGGATATGGGGGAACGTAGAGGCACGATCATAGAGGGGATGAGGAACACGGGCATGGAGAGAATGGGGGGACTCGGACACGTAGGCACCACGACTCGGAGAGGCGAGTAAGAGGTGGGGAACTAGGGGAGAGGGCTAATCCTAGGGCACTGGGAAAAGCTTAGGACTACTCGTTGAAACTCCTGCCTGGCAGCGCTTCCCTCCTCCGCAAGACCTTTCCCCTAGTTCTCGGCCACGCCCCCTTCACAAAGCAGTTTTTCCCTTCCCCTCCGGGTTCCGCCTCCCTCCCCAGGATCCTCTCCCCATTGGCCCGCATCCGCTTGCCGCACCGCCCTCCCCTCAGGCCTCCTGATTGGTCCTCTGTCGGGGCGGGGAGGCGGGCACCGCAGCGGTTGACTGGCTGGTGGCGCGGAGCGCCGGCGCAGAGAAGGACAGGGGGCGGGGCGTCCGGACCGTGAGGCCGAGGGTGAGGACGGACCAGGCGGGTCGCCGCGGAGGGAAGATGGCGGAGCTGCGCGCGCTTGTGGCTGTCAAGAGGGTCATCGACTTCGCCGTGAAGGTGACCGGGCCCCCCTCTCCCTCCTCCCTGAGCCCCGCGGCCGTATACTTCCGGGGTCAAGAGCGCACACTGTATGAGGGTCTTCTGGTACCTCTGATCCTCTGCAGCTCTTCCCTCAAACGTCAAAGTCACACCTGAGGGCAAGGGTCAAGAACCGAGAGGTTCTGACGCCCGATCCCTCTTCATTCAAACCCAGCCCTTCTGGGTCATGACCCCGTTCCCCTTCCACTCACTCTCTTGAGAATTGTGTGCAGGGCGAGTTACCTTCTCTTTTTCTTACCTGCTGGAGGAGCCGTGGTTCCTGTTTAACACACGCAGAAACTGAGGCGCAGAGGGGTCACTCAGCTGGGAAGGGGCACAGCCGGGATTCCTATCCAGGTCCCTCTGACTCCTCATCCCAGCTAGTGCTTTGCACACAATCCAGGCTTTCACCCACTCGGCTGCATCGCACACTCAGTTGACTGTCCAGCACAGAAAAAGTGCTGTCATGGAGGTCCTGTGGGAGCCCAGAAGCTATCACAGCCCCAGGGCAAGTGAGGAGACGCTGGGAAGGGAGGAGTGTGTTTGCTAGAGATGAAAACCAGTCTGACAAGTTGGTGGTATAGCTTACCACCTCCATGAGAGGGGTGGAGGGCAAGGTCTCTGAGGGCCTGACTTGTCTCCAGACAGAAGATGGTCCAGACAGAGGTAAATCAGACACAGTCCCTCAAGCCACTTTGTCTCAGTAGTTGGCCTAAACCAGACTGAAGGCAGTGACTGTCCATCCATGTATGTCCCCACCCCGCAATGCCCATCAGACTAGGAGTCCACCTCTGTGTCCCCAGCATTGCCCAGTACGGGGCCTGGAGGCCTGACCCTAGCGTGAAAACTTAAGCATCCTTAACAACTCACATTCAGTGGGGTCCTTACTATGCACTAGGCAGCGTTCTGGGTCCTTGACGGAGATGAACCTATTCAGTCCTTTCAATACCGTCTAGATTTTTTTTTTTTTTTTCGGTCATGCTGCGTGCCTTGTGGGATCTTAGTTCCCCAACTAGAGATTGAATCCTGGCCACGGCAGTGAAAGTGCAGAGTCTTAACCACTGGACCGCCAGGGAATTCCCCTGTTTAGATATTGTTAATCCTGTTGGACAGGTGAGGACACGCCTGTGGAGGTTCTGTTGGCTGCCGAATCACCCGGCTAGGCAGCTCTAGCCGCAGTCAGGTCAAAATGCAACCAAGTCCTGCTCTCAGTCAACAGCCACTTGGCCTAATGACAGCTCTGGCAGTGTGTGGCAGGGGTGTTGCTTGTTTGGGGGACAGGCTCGTCTTGGGGTCCTGGGACCCGATTCTTCTGGTTTCCTTCCCACTCTGACTGTCCCTTTGGGCTCCCATTGCCTCCCTCTGCCGCAGCCCTGGGCCCTGGCCTGAGATGTCTGGGGTCATATCTGTCTCCCCCGCCAGACGGGCTCACATTTGACTCAGCTCTGGGTCCCAGCATTGCGCCGCCCAGGACCTGGCCCGTGGGTGCTTCTGGTGTTTGTGCCAAATGGGGAAGTGTGAACTCGTCCTGACATGAGCTCCTGTCCTTTTTCGCAGTGTTGGCAGGGCCTGCCCCTCCCACGGTGCCCCAGGGCATCTCCCTGGATGTGTCTGAAACAAGTGATTCAAACGCTGCTAACTACCTAATCACCAACCAGGCGCCACCGCAGCCCTCCTTCCCTCGTCTCCCACAGCCTGTCGTTTCTCAGCCCCGTCCCCCATGCCCTCTCTATCTCTCTGCCCCGCTCCCTCTTCATCTTCTTCTACCTGAACCCTCACTGCTGTGTCCTCCTGTTTCCCCAGTCTCTCCCCTCCAGTCCATCCCCTCCCAGCCTGCGTGTGGGGGGCTTCCTGCCCCCAGGGCTGACCATGGCCCCTCCGCTCATCCCGCCACTCCCAGCACCCTGAGGACAAAGTCCCAGCCCCTCCGCCACATGCTCGAGCCCCTTCGTGGTCCAGCCCTGGCCCCCTGGCCCTCCATCACCCCTTTGTACCTCCCAGCTGCTCATACTTTCCTGACAAACCCGGCTGCTGCTTGCCTTGGGCTTTTGCCCCTGCTGTGCCTTCTGCCTGGGTGCCCTTCCAGCTCCCCCCTCCCCCCTCTGCTTCTCATCCCTCCTTTGTCCTGCCTAACTCTGATCCCACTGATTGTAATAGGGTGTAGGGATTATCTGGCATCGCCACATCCAGGAAGCTGCCCCCCGCCCCATCCCCTCAGGCTACCCTGATGTGTCCTTGGGCGCTCCTGCAGCCCCCTGGGCTTGCATCTCAGCCCTTCCCACACTGGATTGAGATCCTCTGTTTGCCCAGTTGTCACCCCCTGCCCCCAGACTGGCCGCTCCTTTCGGGAGGGGGTGGTGGTGGTGTGCAAGATCTGACCCAACTCTGTGTTCCCAGCATTGCTTCCTCACTCCCTTCCAGACTTTCCTCAGTAGTCACCTTGTCGGGCTTCCCTGGTGGCGCAGTGGTTGAGAGTCCGCCTGCCGATGCAGGGGACACGGGTTCGTGCCCCGGTCCGGGAAGATCCCACATGCCGCGGAGCGGCTGGGCCCGTGAGCCATGGCCGCTGAGCCTGCGCGTCCGGAGCCTGTGCTCCGCAACGGGAGGGGCCACAACAGTGAGAGGCCCGTGTACCGCAAAAAACAAAACACGTCACCTTGTCCTTGAGGCCTCCCATGGCCACCTCTTGGCCTCTCTGTGCCTGAGCTGCCCCATCTAGCAAATGAGGATGGCGGTGGCAGTAACCCGCCTCCTGGGCTGTCCGGACGGCTAAATGAGTGAACACCTATAAAGCCCTTGGAGGTTGCCTGCCTCCTGTTTCTGGCTCTTTCTTTCTTCTTTCGTTTTTTCTTTTGGCAGCGCCGTGTGGCACGCGGCCAGCCAGGGGTTGAAGCCATGCTCCTCCATCCTCCAGCAGTAGAAGCACGGAGTCGGAACCACCGGACCACCAGGGAAGTCCCCTCTGACTGTTTCTGTTGAGAGTTAATTTGTTACACCTTTAGAGAGAAAGCCTGGAAGCTTCACTGAATCATCTCCCTCAATTTATAAAACATCGTTATTAAAAAAAAAAAAACAACAAAAAAAGGATCATCACTGATTTTTCAGGCCAACCATGGTTTCCCGACTTACGTAATTTAACTAAACAGTGTTTTCGAAGCTTGAAATCAACTCAGGCTTCAAAGGTCTTCCCCGGAGAAGGTGAGCTGGCACGGGCCCCTGGTGCTGGAGAGCTCGCAACCCTTCCTCCTTGGGGGTCAGGAGTCTGGGGCTGAGAGTCCTGCCAGGGCCGGAGCAGGCTTGAGGCCCTCTCTTGGGCCCCCTGGCTTCCCAGTGAGGCCTTATACTGATGGGCTGCTTTCCTATTTATAAAGGGGAAACTCCTATCTTGGATTTTATTTTTTTTTCATGGAAGACAGGGCTTTGGCCTGTTAGTTTCCATGCTGTTTAGTAAGTGTTTGATGAATGGACAGGTGCAGGTTTTAATGCATTACTCTTGTGAGCAAATTCTCATTCATTCATCCGACAAATATTTCCAGTGCATCCACCACATGCCAGGCACCGCTCTAGACCTTGGGGATACGGTCATGACCAAAATACCCATAAATCCCTGTCCTCATGGAGTTGACGTTCTGCTGGGGGGAAGACCCCTAGTCAGTACAGCATATGTCATATGGCAGGCATGCTCCAGAAAGAAACAGAGGAAGGGGGCGGGGAGAGTTAGGAGGGATGCAGTTTGAGGAAGATGACCAGGGAAGGAGGTGAGGGATGGAGCCAGGGGCGTGTCTGGGAAATTCTGGGGAAATCCTGGGTGACATGCCCAGCCCAGGTTCTAGTGAAAAAAAAAACGTGGACTCAGTGCATGGTGTTTGCTCCATGGGTTTTTCTGTAAAGTGCATTTATTAAGTTCTGGGGTTTGAGCCTTACTGTTGGTGCTAAGGTGACCTTTTCAAAATGAAGTAACAGTGATAGAAAGTGGGAGTTGTCCTTTTCCTCGTTCTCTTCCTCCTTTTAATGTTACCGGTCCCTGAGGTGCAGCCAGACTGGGGGACCCCTGCCTGAATCCCACATTCCCATCTCAGTTCTGTCCCGTGGATGGGAGGAACAACCACATCCTTCAGCCCCAGAGAAACAGGTGCAGGGAAATAGTCACAGGGAGAGAGCCCCTGCTGTCAGCCCAGGTCTGCTCCGGCCAAGGAGAAGAAAGAGGTGAGGTCCTGAGCCAGATTAGGCAGGCTCCCAAGCCAGGCTTCTCTGACAGTCTCTCTCTCAGGCTAGAGCCTAGTTCAGCGTCCTCCCCCGCTGTACTGATGTACCCACCAGAAACCCGAGAGTCCTGCTACACTCTTCCCTCTCCTGCCCCCAGCACCCTGTCAGTTTCACCTCCACAGACCTCTCCAGTCCATCCACTTCCACATGTGGATGGATTGTCCGAGCCACTGTCATCTCTTATTTCGGTGACCAACAGCTGCCCAGCTGTCTCCCCACTTCCGCTCTTGCCATTTTTCCAGTTTTCTACACCGAGATACAGAACGACCTTGTACAAACTTAAGTTGGATCCACTCACCTCTTTACCTTTCCTTGTTGTTCTTTGGATCAAGACCCAGCTCCCCGGCATGGCCTGCTGGGCCCTGCGCAGTTGAATTCGTGTCCTATTGCTGCTGTAACTAGTTACCATAAACTTAGTGGCTCACAGCAACACAGATTTATTCTCTTACAGTTCTGGAGGTCAGAAGTCTGAAATGAGTCTACTGGGCTAAGATCAAGGTGTCAGCAGAGCTGCATGGCTTCCAGAGGCTCAAGAAGAGAATCCGTTTCCTGGCCTTCTCCAGCTTCTGGAGGCCACCTGCGTCCCTTGGCTTGTGGCCCCTTCTTATGTTTTCGATCAGCAGTCTAGCGTTTGCTCTCTTGGACCCTGACGCTCTCTCACCTCCCTCTTTCACTTGTAAGGACCCTTGTGATTACTTTGGGCCCACCTGGATAATCCAGGATAATCTCCCTCTCTCAAATCCTAAATTTAAATCACTTTTGCAAAGTCCCTTTTGCCATGTAGGTGACAGTCACAGGTTCCAGGGATTAGGATATGGGCATCCTGAGGATCTGTTATTGTGCCTGTCACCCCGGTTCAGCCCCTGCCAGCTTCGCTGACAGCACACTGTGTTCCCCTGGCCACACCAGCCTCCTGGGACTCCTCAAACCTCAGGGCTTTTGCACATGCTCCTCCCACACCCCCAGCACATTCCCTCACACTTCACCTACTCGATGCCAGTTCCTCTTTCAGGTTCAGCTCAAGTGCCACTGCTTCAGGGAAGCCTTCCCTGATAGCCTCCAACATCAGACTGGGTCGGGCCCCGATCGTGCTATCTCACAGCTCCTGGACCCCCCTTCAGGAATTGTCAGGTGGTACAGAGGGGACTTGAGTGCTTGGGGCGCAGAGCGCTGCTGACTGGCCGTGTGATTTTGGGACAGGTACTTCTATTCGGAGCGTCAGTTTCCTCGTCTGCCCACAGGGACAGCGACAGCTCCTCTTTCACGGGGCTGTTGCCAGGATTGATGAGTTAGGATGTGATTGCTTAGAACAGGGCTCCTGGGAGATGCTCCTGCAGTGGCCAATACTGTCATCCCTGTTTGCTACCAAGAGGATTGTGGGGGGAACAGTGGCCCCCCTGGGCTATGAAGTTCCTCATCCATGGAACCTGTGACTGTTACCTTCTTTGGAGATAGAGTCTTTGCAGATGTGATTGAGTTAAGGATTTTTTTTTTTTTTTTGGCTGCACCATGTGAGTTGTGGGATCTTAGTTCCTCAACCAGGGACCAAACCCAGGGCCCTGGCAGTGGAAGCGTGGAGTCCTAACCACTGGACCGCCAGGGAAGTCCCGACTGAGTTAAGTATCTTGAGATGGGGAGGTTCTCCTCGATTCCCCAGGTGGGCCCTAAATGCCATCTCAAGAGTCCTTATAAGAGAGGAGTCGAGTTTCGTCACACACACACACACACACACACACAGAGAAGGCTGCACGGAGATGGAGCACAGAGCTGAGGGTGAAGTGATGCCACCCCAAGCCAAGGAATGCTGGCAGCCCCTCCAAGTTGAAGAAGCCGAGGAATAGATTCTCCCCTTAAGCCTCCCGAGGGACCGCAGCCTTGCCGACACCTTGATTTCACAGCAAAACCTATTTTGGCCTTCTGGCCTCCAGAACTGTGAGACGGTAAGCCACCAAGTTTGTGGTCATTCGTCACAGCAGCCTCGGGAAACTAACAGAAGCAGTAGTTAGTTGTTCCTGCCATGCCCCGCTGTGCCAGACCAGGAGCTCCCGGGCCAGCAGACCTGTCTGCCTTGCACACGGTGGTGCCTAGGAATCCAGCGCAGGGCCAGTGTTCAGTGAAGACTCACCGTGTGAGGGAAGGAATAGACGAGGTTTGCTTGCCCTTGACCTTAGCCTGTTTGGCAGAGAGAGGTTTTCAATGCTAGTGTTTTTCAGACTCGATCTTAACCATGTGTCGGTCAGGAAAACCATGTGGCAGGCTGGCATTTTAAAAAAAAGAACAGAAAATGTCAGGGTATGGTGTATAATGGAAGGGTTAGAATCGATCACCGAACCTTACATTGCCTTGGTATTTACGTTAATGTATAAATGTGTGTTGTGCATTTATAATACACTTGGGGATATTGTAACATGTACCCCTCGCAGTGGGTTATGGTAAAGAAAAATTTGAGAAACACTCTTTCAGGCCCAAGGAGCAGCCACAGAGTAGGACGAGCATGGCAGACGTCCCTGGCGCTCAGCGAATGTCTGAGTGAGAAGGTGACCTCCACCCATCTGTGAATTCTAACCCTCTCTGTCCCTGGAGCTGTGGGACCCTGGACAAGGCCCTGCCCCTTTCCAGGTCCCTGTGGTTCCCGTCCAGCCTGCGCGAGGCTTGGTGTCTCAGCCACCGCCCCCCTCCCGACCCCCGCCTTCTCGCCCGCTTCCCCCTGACCCTGCCACCTCCCCTCCTGGCTGAGCAGATACGGGTGAAGTCCGATGGGACGGGTGTGGTCACGGATGGTGTGAAGCACTCCATGAACCCCTTCTGCGAGATCGCCGTGGAGGAGGCCGTACGGCTCAAGGAGAAGAAGCTGGTGAAGGAAGTTATTGCCGTCAGCTGCGGGCCTACCCAGTGCCAGGTGCTCGGGGGCCTGGGGAGGGGCTGGGACCCCAAGTCCCAGGTCTAAGGGAGGAGGGACTGGGGCCTGGACTCCTGGGTCTGAGGGAGGAGGGCTGGAGACTGGTCCCCCTAGGGCTAGAAGCCAAGTCAAACCCCTTCTCTGCTCCGCAGGAGACCATCCGCACCGCTCTGGCCATGGGTGCAGACCGAGGCATCCACGTGGAGGTGCCGGCTGCAGAGGTGGATCGCCTGGGTCCCCTGCAGGTGGCCCGGGTCCTGGCCAAGCTGGCAGAGAAGGAGAAGGTGGACCTGGTGCTGCTGGGCAAGCAGGTAGGTGACAGAATCGTGACTCAAACTGGCTGAAGCCAAAAAGCAAGCTCATTAGGTTATGTAACAAGCTTCAGGCACAGCTTGGTCCAGTCCCACGTGCTCTACACCCCTCTCCTCTGTCTCGGCTTCACTCTGTGTATCTCCAGGCTCACATCCCACCAGCCTAACAAACCCAAGAGAAAATAAGAATCTCTTTCCCAAGGGCTCCAGCAAAGCTTCTAGAGCGGGCACTTCATTGGTCCAGCTGGAGTCATGTGCCCATCCCTGAACCAATCACTGGGGTCAGGGATATAAAACGTTCTCATTGGCCCAGGTGCCATTCATCTAGTTCCCTAGTGTGACTGGCATAGGGTTTGGCTAGAGGGAGGCCTCTGGATTATTTAGACAGCAGGCAAAGATTTGGCATCTGGGATGCCAGGTGCCCTCATGTACTCCTGGACGAGTGACTGCCTATCTCGGGGCCCAAGTGAGGGCATGGGATCATTCTAGACCAGGAGTTAGCAAACTGTGGTCCATGGCCACTGACTTTATAAATAAAGTTTTATTGAAATGCTACTGCGTTTGTTTACATAGACACTTACTGTCTGCGGCTGCTCGTGCACTGTAGCAGCAGAGTTGAGTGGCTGTGACAGAGACCTTATGATATTTACTACCTGGCCCATTAGAGAAAACATTTGCCAGCCTGCGTTCTAGAGAAAGGCCCAAATGGTGCGTGAGAAGCTCCATCAGTGTACAGTCTTCTCTCTCCCCACTCAGGCCATCGATGATGATTGTAACCAGACAGGGCAGATGACAGCCGGATTTCTGGACTGGCCACAGGTGAGGCCGGAGTGGGGAGCATCTGCTGAAGGCCAGGCCTGGGGGCTCAGAACACAGCCACCCCTGTCCTTGCCCTTCTGGAGGGAGGCAGGTGTAAAGCAGGATGGCTGCTCCAGTGGGCAGGAAGGAGGGGCGCACAGCCAGGACGCCAGGCCACGTCTGGGCCTTCACATGCCGCTTCCCCAGCCTGCTGCTCCTCAACCACACCACTCATCCCTGCCTCAGGGCCTTTGCACTGACTGTTCCCTCAGTCTGGAACAGGGTTCTCTCAGATCTCCTCAGGGCTTTTCACTCCCCACCAGGTCTCTCCTCAGATATCACCTCTTCGGAGAGGCCTGCCTTGCCCACTGTCTATGAAAGTACTCACGCCCCCTCCCCAACCCCACATTTCCCATTCCAGTCCAATAGAAATGCAAGCGACATGGGTCATTTAAAGCTTTTCACAGTTACATTAAAAAAGTAAAAAAGGCCAAATTCATTTTAATCCTATATTATTTCACATAATCGATCGATAATATTATTTCAACATGTCATCAATAGAAAAAACATTGAGCTGGGAATTCCCCGGCGGTCCGGTGGTTAAGACTCTGCTTTCACTACCAAGGGCCCAGGTTCAATCCTGGTTGGGGAACTAAGATCCCACAAGCCGTGTGGTGTGGCCGAAAAAGAAAAAATGAAAAAAAAACATTGAGTTATTTTACATTCTTTTGGCTTTTGGTACGAGGTCGTCGAAAACCAGTGTGTATTTTATATTTACAGCACATCTCAATTCACATCCTCAATTTCCATAAGAAATACTTAGATTCCTAATACTCATTGTTGAAAAAGTAGATTCACGCATCCAACTTGTTCCAAACAGACTTAAACGTTTTCCAATAACTGCATCAAGTATCCTTTTTTTTTAACAGCTTTATTGAGATAAAACTGACCTGTACGATAAACTGCACACGTGTAATGTGTACAGTTAGGTAACCTTCGACACGTGTTACGCACCCATGAAACCATCACCACAATCATGATAATGGATCTTGCTTATTGGTTTTAAAATGTAAATTAATGAAATAAAATGAAAAATTCCATCCCTCCCTCGATGGAACTAACCACATTTCTCATGCTCAGAAGCCACATGTGGCCAGTGGCCACTGTGTATTTACTTGGTTACCGGTGGTCTTCATTGCAGGATAAATGCCCCCAAAAGCTGGGTCCTTGTCGGTTGTGTTCATGGTACATCCCCAGAGCCGGGCTCATGGGACATTCCAACTAAGACCTGAAAGATTTGTCCAGTGAATAAGTGAACGGAAAGAACAGGTTGATTAGACAGAGGGTGTAGGTCACGTCAGGAAATGGTGGTTCAGGACCGAAGGGCAGAGGAGCCTTGGGCCAGAGAATGGGTGCTGAGGGGGCCCCAGAGGATGTTTCGAGGATCAAGGTACACAGAAGGCTCTGTTGTTGGCTCAGCAGAGGGACCTCAAAGGGAGCTCTTGGGGACAGAAAGGTGGGGAAGTGAGTCCATGACGTGGAGCCTGGAACCAGGCTGGACACATTTTTGAGCCCCTCTCTGCCTCAGTTTTCCTCATCTGTAAAATGGGGTTAATAGCACTTACCTCATAGAGTTCCTATGAGGATCTGATGACTTAATACAGTCACTTAGAACAGTGCCCCAAACTCCATACATGTTCATTATCATTAAGGAAGGGTGATCCAACGGGCAGGTTCAGGACATTAGGACCGACACCCTGGGTCCCAGGAAAGACCCTTCCCTGGATTTTTGAGTTCCCTTCTTGTGGCTTCCTCCTGTTTTTAAGCTTGATGTGTGTAGGTCACCTTGCGGGACTCCCACTTCTGTTCTCATTCATTGGCCCGTCCGTGTGCTATGCACTCAGCAGTGGCCTGCTCTGTGCCTGCACTGGGTTAACCTCACCTGTGCTCCCCCAACGCTGTCCCTCCCCAGGGCACATTTGCCTCCCAGGTGACGATGGAAGGGGACAAGGTGAAAGTGGAGCGGGAGATCGATGGGGGCCTGGAGACCCTGCGCCTGAAGCTGCCTGCCGTGGTGACCGCTGACTTGCGGCTCAACGAGCCCCGCTACGCCACGTTGCCCAACATCATGGTGAGTGCTTGGCAGATGGGCCACTGGGGGCCTGGGGACGGGTGAGTGCTGCAGGCCCAGTGCCTCCCTGGTGGTCAGGTGGGAGGAGAGAGGACCCAAGGGACGTCTCCTCCACAGGAAGGGGTCACCCGGTCACTAACGGAGCGGGTTCACTGAATCATTTCTGCCAATAGTGAGAGTTCGAGGTTGCGGGGCAGTGGCTGTTTTGGCGAACGGGGAGGGTTTGCTGGTTACCTCAGCCAATAGAAAGGCTTCACTGGACTCTAGGAAGGGTTCCCGTGTCATTCCAACCAATGGGAAAAGTTCACTGTGTACTCTTAGCCAAATAAGGAGGATTCATTAAGTCATCTTGGTTTTGTCAGGGAAGGTTCCCCCGGTAATCATTACCAACAGGAAGGCATCATTTAGGCCATCATGGCTAACAGGAAGAGTTCACTGTTCGTCATGGCTCTAGAATGGGTGCATTGGGTCATCTCAGCCAATAGGAAGAGTTCAATGTATCATCTCAGGCAATACGGAGGGTTTAGTGTGTCATCTCAGCCAATAGCGTTTAATGTGTCATCTCAGCCAATAGGGTGAGTTCAGTGTGTCATCTCAACTGACAGGGGGCGTTCAGTATGTCATTCCATCCAACAAGGAGGGTTCATTGAGTCGTCTCAGCCAGTAGGAAGGTTTCAGTGTGTCATCCTAGGCAATAGGGAGGGTTCAGTGAGTCATCATCTCAGCCAACAGGGAGAGTACAATTGGTCATCTTGGCCAAAAGTCTATTGAGTTATTATTGCCAGAAGAATGACTTTGCCAGTCCGTTCCAGCCAGTGAAGGACTTCCCACGGCGGTTGACTAAAGGTGGGCTCCCGCGATAGGAGGGCTCCCCAGGGCATCCCAGCCAGCAGGAATTGTCCACACCAGGTGTGGCCCTGTAAGAGGTCACGTGTGCCCTGGCCAGTGGGCAGGTCCAGAAGTGTTCAGCCAGTGGGAGTGGTTCTGCAGACGTGGCACCCATGGAAGGGGGCTGCAGGAGTGTGGGCAGGGGCTTGGGCAGCCCTGTGAACCGTGAGCCTCCCATGTGCAGAAAGCCAAGAAGAAGAAGATCGAAGTGATCAAGGCTGGGGACCTGGGCGTGGACCTGACCTCCAAGCTCTCCGTGATTAGCGTGGAAGACCCACCCCAGCGCACAGCCGGTGTCAAGGTGGAGACCACAGAGGACCTGGTGGCCAAGCTGAAGGAGATTGGGCGCATTTGAGCCCTTTCCCTGAAACCCGGCAATAAAACCATGACTCTTGCGGCGTCTGTCTTTGTTAACTCATTCCCCAGAAACCCATTCTTTGATTCATTCAACAAACATTTACTTAAGTCTCCTGTGTGCCAGGTCCTGTGCTGGGTGACGCTCGGAGCCAGGGGAGTCACATCCGGCCCCTGCCTGTGAGGAGCTGCCATGGTGAAGGGGACACAGACAATGGTGCCAGGCCCTTGTTGAGACTTGGGACGCAAGAGGGAATGAGGCCGGAAGGTCTGGTCCTGGCTGGGGAGACAGACAAGCAACAGGCAGTCAGAACCTAGTGTGGGGATGAAGAGCGGGGGCCTGGAGCCAGACATAGTGATTTTAGACCCTTACCCTCACACTTAGCAGCTGTGAGATCTTGAGTGAGTTACTTCCTGTCTCTGATCTTCAGTTTCCTCATGTGGGCGATCGAAATAGTAAGAGCTTGGTGTAGTGGTTGGGGCCTGGGGTCTAGAGCCCAAGGCCCTGGGTTCAGCTCCTAGCCTGGCCAGTCGCTGGCTCTGAGAGGACCTTTGGCAGGTTCCTATTCTCTGAGCTTGGGTTTCTTCCTCCATCAGGTGGAGTTAGTAATAATACCCGTTTTCTGGTTGTCTGTCATGGCATGACAGACCTCTCCACAACTTGGTGGCTTAAACCAAAAATCATTTTGCTTGTAAATCTGAAATTTGGGCAGGGCTTGGCGAGGACAGCTTGCCTCTCCTCCATGTAGCATCAGTCTGGGTGGCTCAAATGGCGTGTCCAAGATGCCTCAGTCATGTGCCTGGCAAGCTGGCTGGGGATGTTGACTTGAGCTGGCTGTTGGCCAGGGACCATGATTCCTCTCCACTGGGATGATTGAGCTTCCTCACATCATGGCAGCTGGGTCCCAGCGGGAGTATTCTATAATGTGGGAAGTGGAGTATGCCAGTCTCTCAAGGCCTAGATGCAGAAACTAGCACAGGGCCACTTGCGCTGTACTCTCTTGGTCTGACAGTCACAGAGCCTACCTAGATCCAAGGGAGGGGGAGATAGATCCTGTTTCTTAGTAGGAGGAGGGTTGAATTTGTAACCTTTTTTTTGGGGGGGGAGCACAGGCTCCGGACGCGCAGGCTCAGCGGCCATGGCTCACGGGCCCAGCCGCTCCACGGCATGTAGGATATTCCCGGACCGGGGCACAAGCCCGTGTCCCCTGCATCGGCAGGCGGACTCTCAACCACTGCGCCACCAGGGAAACCCTGTAACCATTTTAAAGCTACAAAACCTACCCCATGGTTTTCTTTTTTGTTTTTTTAAAAAATATCTATTTATTTATTTGGCTGCGCCAGGTCTTAGTTGTGGCACACGGGATCTAGTTCCCTGACCAGGGATCGAACCTGGGCCCCCTGCACTGGGGGCGTGGAGTCAACCACTGGACCACCAGGGAAGTCCTCCCATGGGGTTTTGAAGGGTAATTAATGTAGCGTCTTCACAAGCATATCTGACATGCAGAAAATGCTTACTCTGTATTTTAACCATTATTAGCATGGGGTGGTAGGGAAAGCTTTCAGGAGGAGTGAGCAGCCTGACCATTGTGGACCAAGCTCTTCCCTCTGGCTGTGCAACCTCCAGCAGGTCCCATGCTGTCTCTGAGCCTAGTATACTTGTTTGTAAACACCCAGCTCAGAGCATTAGGAAGTGTTCAGCCTAATGCCCGGGAAGAATTTCGCACAGTTCCTGGACCACAGCAAATGGGTAATTATTATTTTGGTTCTTGATAAGGTGAGACTTGAAGGACAAGTTGTGGTTAAGCCAGGTTGGAGGGGGTGGGGGAGTGAGCCAGAGCTTTCAGGCAAAGGAAACTGTCCCGGCCAAGGCTGGGAGGGGAGAGATGGCCTAAGAATGGCAGGGTGTTCAAAGAGGAAGTGCTGGAGGGGGAAAGGAGTGGGTGGGTCTAGGCCATGCAGGGCCTGGAAGTTCTGATGAGGAACTTGGTTGTCTTCCAAGGTCAGGTGCTGGGGAGCCACAGGAGGGCTGTGAGGGATGAGGGGGCCACTCTGGGGGTAGAAAGACTCAAGGACCATCTGGGGGGCCACAGACTGGAGGGAGGAGGCTAGGCAAGCGGACAGAGGAAGTCAAGGCCTGTGCTGGGGTCTGGCTGGTAGAAAGAAAGGGATGGAGCAGAGAGATTCAGGGGGCAGGAGGGGTGGGATCCAGAGACTGACAGCAGTGAGGGGAAGGAACAAGGGAGGAAGGCTCCCAGCATCCCTCTAGATGGCGGAGCCACACTGGAGATAGAGAATGCAGGAGGGTGGGGTTAGAGGGAAGACTCTACGTTTAGTGGGACATGGGGCATGTTAAGACCTGGGGGTTGAGGAGACACAGTTCTGGCTCTCAGGAGAGAGAACTGGGTGGAAGATAACCACTTGAGACTTGGCCCTGAGGGCAACAGGGGACCATGGAGAGCAGAGGGGGAGCAGGGTCAGACATGGGTATTTGAAGATGGAGGCAGGACAGAGTGGACCAGACGCCAGGAGGCTGGGGGCGGGGTGCTCTCTCAAAGGGCACCTGACCCTCCTCCAGGAAGTCTTCCTGACTTCACCTCCCCACCCCCCTCCACAAGTCTGTTACTAAGTTTCCAGCTGGGACTGCAGTCTCACCGTCTGCCCCCAGGGTGGGGAGTGCAGGGGTTACGCTGGGCCTCCCCTCAGACGGGACTAGCTGATGAGGACAAGTGGGGTGGGGTGGGTGTCTCAGCCATATTATCTGGGTGGGGGATCCTGGCACCTCCCACTGGATCTGGCTCCCTTCCCCGCCCAGGAAGCTATCTGTCCTGTTGGACTCGTCTAGCCCGGGAGGAATGGGTGCAGGCCCTGGGTCTTGCCCCGGTTTCCTCGCGGGTGCAGCTGGCATCATGGGCACCTCACGGGCTCTGCTGCTCTTCCTGCTGCTGGGTAAGCCCCCCACCCAGCCCCTTGCCCACCATTTCCCTTTTCTGCAGCCCAGCAACTCCCTCCCTTCCTTTTCCTCTGCAGCTTCGGGAGTAAGGGTCCTCGCCTTCAAAGCCTCTTCAGGAATTCAGAGAACCAATCTCTCCTCAGACTCAGAAAGATCTTCCCAGGGCCCGGGTTTGAAAGTTCCCTCCATCAAACCCCCCAGCTGGAAATTTCCATATCAGTCTCCAGGTTCAAAAGCTGATATCCCTCATTCTGAATGGTCTCCTGAGGTGCTGAATTTGAAGGACGTGCCCAGGTCCTTCCGGTCCAGTGTTTCTGCTGAGGGCAAAAAGCCGAACCTGGACCCCTTCTCTGGAATCCCTGGTTCCAAAGTAGTTCCTCATGCCTCGGGTTCTCAAGTTCCTGCCCCAAACCCGGAGCCTTCCTTCTCTGTTAAGACCCCAGCTTCCAACAGGCAAGTCCCCAATACGAACGTCTCTGTGGAGACCCCAGTTTCAAAATTCTCCCCTGAGGATGAGGATCTTAAATTCTCTGCCCAGAGCCTGGATTCCAAAGTTCCCTCAGAGGCCCCCTCGGGGCCAAGCTTATCCCCGCAAGTGGGGGGCCCTCTTGCGGTGCTGGTGGGGACCACAGTCCAGCTCCCTCTGCTTCCAGTTCCTGGCCTTGGTCCCCCTTCCCCTCTGGTGCTTTGGCGCCAAGGTTCCAAGGTGCTGGCAGCTGGGGGCCTGGGGCCAGGGGCCCCTCTGGTCAGCCTGGACCCCACGTACAAAGGCCGCCTACGATTTAACCAGACCCAAGGGAGTCTGGAACTGTCCTCTGCCCAGCTAGAGGATGCTGGGGTCTACACAGCTGAGGTCATCCGGGCCGGGATCTCCCGGCAGATACGGGAGTTCATTGTGCGTGTATATGGTAAGTGGGCCCTGAGGTCCAGAGTGCTGGCTGCAGGGGCTGCTGTGGGCAGATTACTGCTGTTCTGGGGATGTGTTTCCCGTCCCAGAGGAAGGGGTTCCTAGACAGGGGAGAGAGGACTTCTGGGCTGGAGGGAGGGAGAAGAGGAGCTGGGGGTCAAGACAGGTGCTTGAGGGAAATTGGACCTGGGGACCAAAACTCCGGCTAAGAGGAGGGCTAAGAGGGGGCCTCGGCTGGGGCGAAGTCCTGGGTGTAAGACGTGGAGGGGGCTGGGGCTCCCTGGTCCTAAGGGACGAGGGGGCTGAGAACCGAGTCCTGAGTCCGTTCCCCCTCTCCCAGAGCCCGTGTCCAAGGTGTCGGTGAAGCCTGAGGCCCCGGAGACCGAGGAGGGGGCGGCGGAGCTCCGGCTGCGCTGTGTGGGGTGGAGGCCGGGTCGCGGGGAGCTGAGCTGGACCCGGGACGGACGCGTCCTGGAGGCAGCGGACCCTGCGGGAGTGGAGCCACCCCGGATCCGCGTAGAGGGCGACCAGCTGCTCATCGCGCGCCCTACGCGCAGCGACCACGCCCGGTACACCTGCCGCGTCCACAGCCCCTTCGGCCACGCGGAGGCCGCGACCAACGTCAGTGTTTTCTGTGAGTGCGGCGGTGCCTCCGGTCGGGGACAGGGATCTGAGGGCTCAGGCTCCTGGAGTCCCTGGGGAGGAGAGGGCTGGAGGTCCAGTCTCCGGAAATCCTGGCGGAGTCCCAGTTGACCCCGACTCTCGCGGTTCCGACCCCCTTCCTCCGCCTAGACGGCCCGGATCTGCCGGTCATCACTGTCTCCTCCGACCGCGACGCCGACCCCACCCTCTTTGTCACCTTGGGCAGCAACGTGACCCTGCGCTGCATCGCCGCCTCGCGGCCACCGGCCGACATCACATGGAGCCTGGCCGACCCGGCCGAGGCCGCGGTGCCCGCCGGCCCGCGCCTCCTTCTGCCCTCGGTCCGGACCGGCCACGGCGGCGCCTATGCCTGTCTCGCTGCGAACCCGCGCACCGGCCACCGCCGCCGCTCGCTGCTCAGACTCCTTGTGGCGGGTGAGAGCGGCGGGGTGGATGGAGGGGCGGGGTCAGCCAGGAAAGGCGGAGATGCCCGGGAGAAGGGGCGGAACCAGCAAGGGGCTAGGATACCCGGGGGGGCATGGGCGGGGGGAAAGAGCGTGGTGGGGAGCGACCGGCAGGGAGGGGCGGAGATCCCAGTAGAAGGAACGGGGGGGGATGCACAAGAGAAGGGGAGGAGCAAGGATGGCCAGGAGAGGGGGCAGGGCCAGCACTGAGAGGGCGGAGCTTCCTAGGGATGAAGGAGTAGTCAAGGAAAGGGACTAAGTTGCTTGGGCCAGTAAGTGGGATCAGCAAGAGAAAGAAGTTACCTGGGAAAGGGGGCAGGGTCACGAGAGAAAGGGGTGGAATCATTCTAGAAAGGGGCAGAGTCGTCTTAGAAAGGGGGCAGGGCCCACTAGGAATGGCAGGGATGTCCAGAAAAGGGGAGGGTTCAGTAGGAAGAGGCGACTCGTGGAGTAATCAAAGAGGGGGGCCAGGGCTTCCCTGGTGGCGCAGTGGTTGAGAGTCCGCCTGCCGATGCAGGGGACACGGGTTCGTGCCCCAGTCCGGGAGGATCCCACATGCCGCGGAGCGGCTGGGCCCGTGAGCCATGGCCGCTGAGCCTGCGCGTCCGGAGCCTGTGTTCCGCAACGGGAGAGGCCACAACAGTGAGAGGCCCGCGTACCGAAAAAAAAAAAAAAAAAGAGGGGGGCCAAAGTAACCTGGTAGAAGGGGTGGAGCTAGAAACAGGTCGGGGTTACGTTTGGAAGGACAGGGATCAGTGTGGGAGGATGAAGTTTCCTTCGGAAAGGGGGGCAGTCAGTGGGGCTGCGACTGCCCACTTAGCCCAGGGGTTGCCGGGGAAAGGGAGCGGGGTCTGCAAGAGAACGGGGCGGGGTCAGTGCCTACAGGGCGGGGCCAGGTGAAGAAGGGGTGGAGTGAACGCGCGAGAGGCGGGGCTAGAGGGGAGCTGGGAGAGAGCTGACTGACCCCTTGAGCTCTCCCTCCCCTCCACAGATCTGCCCCCCGGGTCCCCACAGTGCTCAGTCGAAGGGGGTCCTGGGGATCGCGTCCTCCTCTTCCGCTGCTCGTGGCCCGGCGGGGTCCCTGCCGCCTCCCTGCAGTTCCAGGGTCTCCCCAAAGGCGTCCAGGCGGGACCGGTGTCCTCGGTGCTCCTGGAGGCTGTCCCCGCCCACCCCCGGCTCAGCGGCGTCCCCGTCACCTGCCTTGCTCGCCACCTGATGACCACGCGCACCTGCACTGTCACCCCGGGTGAGAGCTTCTTTCCTGTTTCCCGAGGAGGAGGGGCTATTTCTTTGCTCCATTAGAACTTGAGAAAAGGGGACTTCCTAACTACAGGAAGAGAGATTTCCTCTATCTTTAACCCTACAGAAGGTCGGAGGTTTTCCCTATACCTAAAGCAGGGGCGGGGCCAACATTTCTTTCCTGGACGGAGAGGGCTGACACTTTCCCACGTGTCCAGAGCAATACATGGTTGAGAATAATATGAGTTTCCCAGGCCAGGACCTGGCCTGTCTCTCGTACTTCCTAAGTCCTTGTTAAGGAAATCAGATGAATGAATGAGGGAGGGGGTGAAAGGGCAGATCTTCCTCTTTTGGCTAAGGTGCCCTGTTAGATTCATCAAAGGGCACAGGACTTGTTCTCTTTCTTGATTGGGTTTGTTCCACCCACAGAGGCCCCTCGAGAGGTGCTGTTGCATCCGGTGGTCGAGGAGACACAGTCAGGGAAGGTGGAGGTGGCGCTGCAGGCCTCTGGCTGTGGCCCCCCTTCTCGAGCATCTTGGGCCCGGGAAGGGCGGCCCCTGGCCTCCAGAGGCCGCGGGCGCCTGCTGCTCAGCCAGGATAGGCAGAGGCTCCTGATCGGCAACTTCAGCCTGAACTGGGACTTGGGAAATTACTCCGTGCTGTGCAGTGGGGCGCTGGGTGCTGGGACCGACAGGATCACCCTCACCGGTGAGCCCCATCCTTTCCCGGAACCCAGGTCCTCCAGCCCTCTCTTCTCTCAAACCCAGGAGACTGGGATTCCAGCCTGTTCCTCCCTCAGACCAAGGAGTCCAGGCCCTCAGTTCCCTCCTCCCTCAGACACAGAAATCTTGGTCCCCGGCCTCTGCCGACCCCAGACCCTAGAACTCCCACCCCCAGATCCCTGACCCGTCAGGGAATCCTGGACCCCAGTCACTTTTTCCATGAAACCCTCAGACCCAAGAGTTTGGGCCCCCAGTCCCTTCCTTTCTTAGACCCAGGAGTTGGGGTCTCCAGACCCTCTGTGCCTGGGACCTAGGAGTCCAGGCCCATGGCCCCCTTTCCTCTCCCTGCTAGGACCCATGAATCCAACCCCCACCTTGATTCCACCCCCGCCCACTCCCCAGGACCGTCTATCTCCTCATGGAGGCTGCAGAGAACCCGGGATGCAGCAGTGCTGACTTGGGATGTGGAGCGAGGGGCCCTGATTAGCAGTTTCCAGATCCAGGCCCAGGAGAGCCCTGACCTGAGCAGAGTCACCGCGTCCAAGGACTGGACCTCCCTGCTCACCCTCGGACCTCGGGATCGCTCAGCTGTAGTGCCCCTCCTTCCTGAGAAGCCCCAGGTCTGGGTCTTTCGTATCCTGCCCACTCTGGGGCTCCAGCCAGGGACCCCATCCGAAAGCCGGGTCTACCGTGCCGGTGAGTTGGAGCCGCTGGGCTTCGTCCTGGGCTGAGAAGCCCTTCTCGTGGGCTTCCTCCTGTCAGTCTGTTTTGTTGGATCTTCCTTCTTTCTCTGTGTTACTTTCCTGGGGTTGCTGTAATAAGGTACCATGAACTGTGTGGCTGGAAACAACAGAAGTGTATTCTCTCCTAACTCTGGAGGCCAGGAGTCTGAAATCAGGGTGTCTGCAGGGCCATGCTTTCTCCGAGACTCTGCGTAGACTTCTTGCTTGCCTCCTTCTAGCTTCTGATGGTGACGGTCAATCCTTGGCACCACTCCAGTCTCTGCCCTCAGCTTCCCACAGCCTCCTCCTCCCTGTGTGTGCCTCTGTCTTCTTTTTTTTTTTTTAATATAAATTTATTTATTTATTTGTTTTTATTTTTGGCTGTATTGGGTCTTCATTGCGGTGCACGGGCTTCTCGTTGCGGTGGCTTCTCTTGTTGCGGAGCACGGGCTCTAGGCGCGTGAGCTTCGGTAGTTGTGGCGCGCGGGTTTAGCTGCTCCGCGGCATGTGGGATCTTCCTGGCCCAGGGCTTGAACCCGTGTCCCCTGCATTGGCAGGCAGATTCTTAACCACTGTGCCACCAGGGAAGCCCCACCTCTGTCTTCTTGTAAGGAAACGAGTCATATCAGATTAGGGCCCACCCTCATGATCTCATCTCGACTTGATTGGTTGAATTGTGTCTCCCCCCCAAAGATACTGTAGTCCCCTTTTATCCTCGGTTTTGATTTCTGAGGTTTCAGTTACCGGGGGTCAACCGTAGTCTGAAAATATTACATGGAAAATTTCAGAAATAGGCGATTCCTAAGTTTTAAATTGCGTGCCTGAGGAGCGTGATGAAATCTCACGCTGGCCCCCTCCATCCCACCTGGGATGTGAATCACACCTTTGTCCGGAGTATTCTGCCTGTTTGAAACTGTCTCAGTTATCAGCTCAACTGTCATGCTATGTCAGTGCTTTCGTTCGGGTAACCCTTATTTTAGTAATGGTCCCAAAGCGCAAGAGTAGTGATGCTGGAAAAAGCATAGAATACGTAGGATTTTGTACTATCCGTGGTTTCAGGCATCCACTGAGGGTCTTGGAATGTATCCCCTGAAGATAAGGGCAGGGGGAACTACTGCATACTGACGTCCTGACCCTCAGTACCCGTGAACGTGACCTTCTTTGGAAAAGAAGTCTCTGCATTTTATCTTGATTACATCTGCAAAGACTCTGTTTCCAAAGAAGGTCACATTCACAGGTACTGAGGGTTAGGATATCACTGTATCTTTTTTGGGGAGACACAGTTCAACCAGCAACACTCCCCAGCTTCTAAGTATTGGATGTGTCAGCCCTCAGCCCTCTTCTCCACCTATGCTTCTCCCCAGTGTGGCCTGTCCACTCTCATCACCTTATATATCATTAATACTCAGATGACCCTCAAATGTCTGATCTCCAGCCCAGACCTCTGAACTCCAGACTCGAAAAGCCACCTCCCTGCTTGACATCTTCACTTTCGATGTCCAGCTGGCATTTCAGACTTTACATGTCCAAAATAGATCTCTTGAGGGTTTTTTTCTCCCAAACTACACCCTCCCCCCCACCCCCCACCAACTCTCCAGTCTTCCCATCCTGGGACAGGGCACCACCCACGTGCTGACATCACCTGCAACATCCCAAATACCAGCAGGGTCCCATCACTTCCTTCTGAAATGCTTTCCCAATCCACCCACTTCTTTCCATTACACTCTGGTCAGACACCACCATCCTCTCTTGCCTGGACTGCAGCAGCCATTTACCTGGTCTCTATATGCCCCCTCTTGCCCTCTTACAATCCATTCTCCAGGTAGAAGCCGAAGTTATGCAAATCCGATCACGTTGTTGCCGCCTTGCTGAAAAGCCTTTCGTGCCTAGGCTCTGGCCCCTGTTAATCCCTCTAACTTCATCCTTGACCTCTTCCACCTTCATTCTGTGTCCTCCACCCACAGTTTTCATTGAACGCAGAAAACTCTTTCCTACCTCTGAGTCTTTGCATGTTCTGTTCGCCCTGCTTGGAACACCCTTCCCCCTGTTTAGCATGCCCGGCTCCTTACTCCCCAGGTCTCTGCTCAAATGTTCCTCAAGGGCCTTCCTTCACCCACTTTTCTAAATGTCACCTCCCCTTCCATTATTTCTATCGTAGCCCATTTATTTTTTCTTCTGAGCACGATCTGAAATTATGTTATTTATTTGCACATTCGTTTCTGATTTCCCTCCTAAAATTAACCCTCACGATAGCAGGTATCTTGGTTTGCTCACCAATGGATCTTCACCACCTGGCAGAATGCCAGGCACACCACATTCACTAAGGAAATGTTAAATGAATTGAGAGTGCTGGGGTCCCAGATTCCTGGGTTCTGACGGGGGTGTTGAGGCAGGAGGCTCAGGAAACAGGTCCAGATTTGGCCCCTGCTCTCCTTATCCTCCTTCTCTTGGTCTCTTCCAGGCCCCATCCTGGGCCCCGGGGCCATCACTGGCATCGTCCTGGGCTCCCTACTGGGCCTGGGACTCCTGGCAGCACTTCTCATCCTGGGCATCTGCTATCTGTGCCACTTTCAAGGTGAGTGAGTGACCAAGTGGTAGGTTCCCTACAAAGAGTCCCATTGGTTCAGCATCTGAACCAATCAGCAGCAGTTACCTCATCCAACCTGCCTTCCTACCTCCATATCAGCCAATCAGAGTAAGGCTCCACCTCTCAGCCCAGTTTCCCTCGCCATTGACTGCGTGGGGGGTGTCAGAGCAGCCAGTCAACTGTTTCTATTTCTCTTCCTCCTCCCTTTCCCAGGAGAGACTCCTAACAGAAAGAAGCATACGCCCAGGTTGACCCCTGTATTCACCGTACCGGAAAATAAGATGCAGAGCGTGACCCCAGAGCAGACCCCACAGCCTCTGCCCCTCGAAGTTCCTCTGGAGGACCCTAGCCCAACCAGGGCCCACCCAGTGAGTGTGGGTGCCCCAGTGTCCTGGAATGGGGGTGGAACTTTTTGTGTTTTAGTCAGGCAGAGGAGATGGTTTGAATTCTCTTCCTCCAGCTTTTCTTATTGGTTTACAAAATTGGTAGATTTTCCCTGTCTTTTTTTTTTTTTTTAATATATAAAAGTTGGACAGGACTTCCCATCCAATTTTTATATATATTAAAAGAAGTGCGAAATTCCAATTCCCCCTCCCAAATGCAGGAAAACGCCTTCATTCTTTTCCATAAAAATTGGCAAAACTTCCATTTTCTCTCCGAAGTGGGATAGAACGTCTTTTTCCCCATAAAATTTGGGTTGTTGCATGTCTTATCTCTCCCAAGGGTGGCCAGACATTTTTTCCTCCTTGCAAACGGAGGGAACTCAGCTAATTTTGGAATGGTGCGAGCTAGCTCTAGAAAAGGGTGAGTTATGTCACATCCAGGGTAACCCCTGAAGTTGTCCCCCTTCCCTCCCTTCTCTTCCAGGCCTCTGGTCTGAGGACAGTCAACTCTCCACGTGGGGACCCCAAGATTGCTCGGGCAGCCACGCAGGTGTGACCAGGGCTAGTGGCCTGCTCTGTGCAGGACTTTTGGGGCGGGACTTCCTGTTTCACCCCAGCAGCAGTAGGGGACCTCCTGTCCTGTTGTGACTGAAGGTTGGACCCGTAAAGTGGGACTTCCTGTCTCCCTCTCTCAGCGTAGAAGACTCGCCTTGTATTTGTGCAGCTAAGGAGATGGGACTCCTGGGCTGGGAGAGACTCCTGCTGACCTAACAGTGTGGCTTGCACAACCTCCAAGCAGTCGAGGACCTGTGGCCGACTGGCAGGGCTTGCTGTGCTGCCCCGAGCTGGAGAGGGCGGCCTGCCTCCATTCTCTAGAAAGGTCTTCCTATGTCAACGTTTGCCTGCTTCAGGCCACGCTCCATCCAGCTCCCGGGGTCTTCATCTTCGATCAGATCGCGTTCCTCTTCTCTTTAAGCCCTTCTATGGCTGCCCGTTGCCCTTCAGATATTGTCCAAACTCCTCATCATGACCTTCAAAGTCTTGTGGTTTGGCCTCTGTCAGCCTCTCTGACCTTCCCTTCCAGAAGTTTCACCCCTGCTTCTCTCCACCGTACTTAAGTTTGCCTCCAGGCCTTTGCTCCCGGAGCGTACTGTACCTGGAGCAACACTCTTTGCTCTATGTCATTCATTTTTTTTGCGGTACGTGGGCCTCTCACCGCTGTGGCCTCTCCCGTTGCGGAGCACAGGCTCACGCGCAGGCTCAGCGGCCATGGCTCACGGGCCCAGCCGCTCCGCGGCACGTGGGATCCTCCCGGACCGGGGCACGAACCCGTGTCCCCTGCATCGGCAGGCGGACTCTCAACCACTGCGCTACCAGGGAAGCCCTATGTCATTCATTTTTCAAGTGTAAAGGTAACCGTTACCATCTTAGAGGACCCTTCCCTAACCCATGACCCTAACGTGCCTCAGTCATGGGTTTAGGTCCCAGAGGCCCTGAAGCACCTGCTCCTCGTATTTAAACACATACTATCTGTTTAGCCTCCGACCCCCTCTTAACTGGGCGCTCCACGAAGGTGGAGACCGTGTCATTGTCCTCAGCACTTAACACAGAGTTTGGTACACAGCAGGCCATCCATATTTGTTGACTGATCAAATATTTGGGGCCAGTGAAGGACTGGGCTTGCTGCTACCATCCCCAGCAGGATGGCTTCTTTTTCCACCTGGGTTTCTCATTGGAAATTTAAGGAGTGCATCAGTGAAGATTCTTTTGGCTGTAAATAACAAAATAAATGATGGCAAGAGATGGAGGTAGGTGGTTTCAGGCTGACTCAGCCACTTAGTGACCCCATCAAGTACCTGGGCACTTTGTGTCCTTCTGCTCTGCCACCCTCAGTGGGTCAGCATATTGTCTCACGTAGCAAGATGGCTGCTGCAGCTCACATCTTCACGCAACTGTATCTGACGACAAAAGGAAGGGAGCAGCGTTCCTCTCCTCTCATGAGTGGGGGAAAAAATTTCCTGGAAGCCTAACAGTAAACTTCCCTTATGTCTCATTGAACAAAAACTGGCCACATCATTGCAAGGGAGGCTGGGAAACCAAATATCTCAGCCTGTATCGTGGGAGGTGGGCAAAGAGGAAACTGGCAACAACTAGAGTATAGGCAACCAGCATCTGTCTCAAGGAAGGAAAGGATTCTGGTTAAAGATTGGGGTGGAAGAGGCCTTTAGGAAATACAGTCCTTGGGTCTTTTTACAAAGGTGGTGGCTGGGGTCCTGGATACCTGGACCCTACATCTGTATCAGCTAGAATTTTCATTTCCATTTTAATCACTAGAAACAGAAAACCTAACATGAGTTGGCGTGAACATACATGGGACGTTATTGCTTATGTAAATGAATGTGGGCATCAGGTAAGTTTTGATCCACTTGCTCCAGTGATGTCATATGGACCCAGTTTCTCTAGACCTTCCACTCTGCATTCCATAGTGTTTCTGTCATTCTCAGCCTCCACGTGTTGTCTTCCCCACCATGGCTATCCCCATAGACCCAAGATCTCTCCATGCGATGGGGAAAAGGAACCCTGCAGATCCAGACTCCACGCCATTGAGCCACGTGACGCAGCAGAAGAGCATCTCTTCTTAGGAAATCCACACAGCTCTGGTGTTCATTCTCTCAGTAGTCTGGCTGGGTCATGTGCCCACCTCTGAACCAGTCACAGTGGGAAACGGGCTATGCTGAGTGGCTTAAGCCAATGGTGCCACCTCTGCAAATGGGTCAATTGCAAATCTACCAGAGAGAAAAGGGAGGGCAGAAGTGATGCTGGGGAGGCACCACCCGTGACCACACCTCTCTGCCCTCCACTCACCCATATGCTTAATGACATGGACACCTGCAGGCGGAGGCTTTGGAAAAAGGCGTTTATTGGTGTGGTGGTCTCAACGCTCCCCGTGACTTGGAACACACGGCCCCCAGGGCCCCCCGCCCCCCTCCCTTGCACCCCTCCCCCTGCCCGCCCTGTCCCCCGGACCCTGGGAATGGAAGACAATGTGGGATGGGGTCCACGCCCCCGTCTGAGGTACAGTCACTGCTCCTTGCCCCTCTGCCCCTGCTCTGCCCTCTCTCCCCGTCCCAAGCTCTGGGTGCTGTATAGTTCAGGGTGGGTGTTTATAGAGGGTCTCCCGGGAGTTGGAGCTGGTGACTTGGCATCTTGGTCTGGGCTCAGGATGTCTGTGTGATGCCTCTCTCTCCCCCACCTTGTGTGATGTGGTGTGCCAGGGCGGGGTGTTCCTACAATCAGAGCTGAAGTTACAGCCTCAGAGCCCCTTCCAGATAACAGTTGCCCATCCTGGGGGGAACTACAGCTGGTCACCAGCTACAGGACAGCTGGAGCCGGGGGGGGGGCTATTGCTGGTCACAGTCGCTGGTGTGTGTGTGTGTGTGTGTGTGTGTGTGAGAGTGTGTGTGGTCAGGTCAGCCTTTAGGAGGTTCAGCCGGTGGAGAGGCCAGGGAGTGGTAGCCCAGCAAGCCCACACCTGTGGGCCGGCTGCAGCTGGTTGGCGCTGCAGGTGGTCGAGGGGAGTGGGGGCAGGGTAGGGCAAAGCACTGAGACACACAGGTGACAACAGGCACCAGCCTGACATTTGGATGGAAGCACCGATTGGCCCAGGAGGGGGCCAGAAAGTCCAGGGTGGGGAGGGACAGGAAGGGTGGGGAGGGACAGGAAGGGTGGGGAGGGACAGGAAAAGTGGGAAGGTCTCAGGCCGCTGAGCCAGTGATGGGGCCTCCGGCTCCAGGCAGCCAGCCGGCTGACAGCAGGGAGGCCCAGAGCCAAGATGGAGATCGTGCACCTGCTCACAGAGGCTGAGTGACAGCTTGACAGACAAGCGTGATGGCCCTGCCCACTCCCAACCTGCCCAGGAGACAGCCTTTCAACAGGGTGGGGAGCGGGTGGTGCGAATGCATATATTGGGAAAGTAGGGAGCCTGGAAAACCTCTCCTCACAGCTTCTGGCACGAAGCCCCCATATCTACCTCTAGCCAGAGGTGAGAGACAGCAAGGTTGGGGGCAGTGGATGTGCGGGGTGTCGAGGACGGAAGAGTGCTGAGCTCCCTTTCCCACCCATTCATACACACACAAACACGCACACACGCGCGTGCAGGCTCACGCTCACACCCACTACACACACGCGATCCAGTTGACAGCCTGAGCTAAGAGACGGGTGTGGGGTGGCCGGGGATGGGTCACAATCGGAAAGGTGAACAGTGGCGAGAATGGCTGTAGAAAGATGCATAATTTTGCGTTATCCCTCACAGTGATGGGTTCTGTAAAGATCTTTCCTCCTTCTCTTCCTTTTCCTCTTAGAGCTCCTCTGCCCCCTCGAGACCCGCGGCGCTTGTTCCCCCTTCTCCTCTTGCTCTCGGCCTCAGACCGCCCGCGGGGGGACTCCAGGGCACTGGGTTCTTCCTACATCCTCCACCACAGCCAGCCCAGGGCGGAGAGGAGGGTCAGAGGCCCTGGGGGCCTTGGGGCCGAGTTCTCCAGGGATCCTGGGCCTGGGGAAAGAGAGAGAGGGTCAGGGGAGGAGGCCCAGAGTGGGGAGACCCCATGTGTGTCTCTCCCGAGCGTCTTGTCTCTGCTCTGAGGGTGTTGTCTGAGGATGCCTCCTGGGGACCTTTCTGGGCTTTCACTCAGTGTGCCTGTCCTCTGACTGTTTTAGTCTAAGCATCTGGCTGATGACTGTCTTCTCCACCTACAAAGCTCTCCCCACAGATCTTGGCAGGGCTGGCTTCTCCCGACCACTCAGGTCTCAGTTCAAATGTTACCCCCTCCAGGAAGCTTTCTCTGATGAGCTTATCCAATGCTACCATCCCCAATTCTATTATTTATTTTCTTCGTAGCCCTTATTGATATGCAAAATTTTTTTTTGCTTATTTATGTGTGTATGTATTCGTTGGCTTTTCATTTTACTTATGTGTCTACTTGTTTATTGCTTTTCTACTACTGCTAGACTGTAAGCTGTGTAAGTCCCTAGACCTTGGCTCTTTTGTGCATTGCTGTGTCCCGAGCACCCAATGCCTGGCCCTTAGTGGGCGCCCAATGAATGTGTCTGTAGAAGGGATCGGTTTCTTGCTCAGTCGAGGGTGCGTCTCTTTCCTAAGTTCGGGGACAGTCCGGGGTCGGCCCGGCATCTCCACCTCTCTGGCCCCGCCCACTCAGCCCCGGCCCCACCCACGCCGCTCCGGCCCCGCCCCTCCTGCCGCTCAGGGACGCACGCAGGAGCCGCATGGAGGCGCTGGACATTCCCAGCCGGTTGGCTGCGCGACACGTGTAGTTGCCGTAATGCCGGGCGCTCACGTTGGCGAAGAGAAGCATCGAGCGGGTGCGCTCCGTCTGCACCTTCAGGCCCTCGGCCGTGCCACTGCTCAGCCTGCCGGGGATCCGGGTCAGGGACCAGGCCGCAGGACCCCGGCCCGGGGCCCTCTCCAGGCGGAAAGCCCAACCCCCTGTCAGGCTCCCCGATTCCCTGGAGACCCTACATTCTGTTCCCTACCCCAGCGACCCCTAGCTTCGGGTTCTAGCGCCCCATGGATCTCGGGCCACTCCCACCGACGCCCCTCTCCAGGCAGCCTAGCCCCTCAGGGACACTGGACTCTCTCAGTGTGTACCTCCGACCACTAGGGGCACCCAGGCCCCGCTAGACCCCAGATGTAATGGTCCCCTAACCCTAAAACTTCTCTGCTGGATCTTCAGTATCGACCCCCACCCCAGACCTTCTTCCTGAAGAGCTGGAGGAGACCAGGCTCCAGCGTTCATCATCCTGGGACCCAAATTTCCAGTAAGCCACCAGTTTCCCTGGGGCTCAGAGGACCCCAACACCTAGAAGCCGGACCCTCAAGTTCTCAGGAGCCAGTACTCTGCTCCCTCTGCCCCCCTCCCCGCGGTCCAAAGGACCAAGGACCCCACCACCACCACCATCACCACCACGGCCGGCCCCGGTGCCGTCCTCACAGTCTGTCATCCTTGTACCACTGGAAATCCGCGGGGGGCACCGCCATAGCTTCACAGCGCAGGAGGGCGGCCCGGCCCACGGCTGTGCGGGCGCTGGTCACGTCCGTGATGGTCGGAGGATCTGGTGAGGGACCAGGGTCAGCGAATTCTCCTAGCCGGGTGGGGACGAAGGGGTCCCACCCCCAGCCCGCTCCTCTCTCCTTACCAGGAGTCCAGGTCTCCAGCATCCCCCCGCACAAAGACTCCTTCCTCGCGCAGACTCACCCCCTTCCTCCTCCCTCACACCCTTCATCCCCAGGGACCCAGGACCCGCCCCGCTTTCGTGCCCAGTGCCAGGGGGGCTCACAGTTGACTGTGACCAGCACGCGGCGGCTGTCAGGTGCAGAGTTAACCCCGTTGTGAGTCACGCACTCGTATTCCCCGGCCTGGCCCCGCTGGATGTCGTAAATCTCAAGGATCTCACCTTCCGAGGTGAAGCCATCTGTGGTGGGAGGGGAGGGGAGGGGGCGGGGCCAGACACAAACACTTAACACGGGACAACACGGGCACAACACGGACACACATCAGCGGGGCGGACAGCGCAGGGCCTGGAGTGCCCGGGTCAGTGGGAATGGGGAGGGGCTTGCCGGGCCTGGGATCTCCTGCTAGGGGTGGGACACAGAATGAGAATCTGGGGCTTAGTAACTAGAACCCAGTGGGGAGGGTCCTAGAATTGGGGGCGTTCAGGGGATACAGTGATCTGGGAGTCCATAACTCAGATCATGTGGCTCACAGGACCCAGTGGGGAGGATCCAGAGTTCTGGGATCTAGCCCTTGGGGCCCAAGGAATCAGGATCTGGTGACTGGGATCAGCAATCCAGATATCTGGGGTCTCATGACAGAGCGCTGGCTCAGAAGACCCTTTGGGACTCAGAGCATCCAGGGATCCAGAAACTCGAGACCCGGACTGTGGGGCTCAGATGAACCACTAGGGGAGGATCCAAGGATCTGAGACCTAGTTATTGGGTTCTGGGGTCTCAAGGGATCTACTGATTGGCACAATTGGTCTCCAAAGACCCAGTGAGTAAGGATCTAGGGATCTGGGAAATGGTAGTAGAGATCTAGGTAAAAGGGGAGTGGGTGATGTCTGGGACCTGGAATGTCCCTTTCAGGCCCCTTGGCACTCTGTTTGGGGGCAGCCATGGTTCTTAGCCCTAGCGCTGGAATCACTTGAAGGGCTTGTTCAGACAGACTGTGGTGGTGATGTGGGGAGGGGTGGTTCTGACTCGTTAACTCTGGGGTGGGCCAAAGAATGTGCATTTCTGTCAAGTTTCCAGGTGATGCCAATGCTGCCAGTCTGGGGACCACACTCTGAGAACCACTGGCCTAAGGCATCTGGCAGAGATGTAGTAATGTGAGCAGGAGACGGGAACGTGGGCCAGGGCCGTGGCTGTAACCTGGCTCTGGCCAGCTAGTGGTAGGGGTCTGAGTCCAGGAGAACCCTGTGAGCTGGGGGGAAAGAGACTGAGGCTACTGGGGTCGGGGATGTGGGGCAAGTTGGGATCTAGGAGGTGATTTGGAGGAAACAGCCCAGGCCTGGGATGGCAAGTGGGGAAGGCTCTAAGGCTCTGGGGTCTTCCAGTGAAATAACAGGACCAGGGTAGGAGGGGGAAATCCAGTCACCACAAGGGTTCCGGGGGAATCAAAGGAGGGGGGTAATGGGAGATTCTGGGTATCTAGCTAGGGATATGGGGAATTGAGGGGCCCAGACTGCGGAGTGGGGGAAGGGGCTTTCGGCCAGGGGTGGGGTCCTCACCTCGGAGCTGCCTCCAGGTGACCGTGGGCTCCGGCCGCCCCACGGCCAGGCAGAGCAGGTTCACATTGCTCCCCTCGTTCACGGTCACAGGCGAAGAGATATTCACGATGCGGGCAGGGACTGCAGGCCGGAGGGAAGGTTAGTGAGAGGCCAGATGTGGGCTCCCAAGACCCAGGATCCAGGCCTGGCCCCTCCTCCTTCAGACCAGGATCCAGGCCCCCAGCTCCTCTCCCCTCAGACCCAGGGGTCCAGGCCCCCGGCCCCTCCTCCCTCAGACCCAGGATCCAGGCCCCCGGCCCCTCCCCCCTCAGACCCAGGGGTCCAGCTGACACTCCTCTTTCTGTAAGCAATCCTGTGTGTTCCATTCCCTCTGGGTCTGGCTGCTTCTCCAGCTGCTGGTCTTGTCTTCCTAACTCCTTCTCAGTCTCTCTCCCCCTTCCTCCTAACTTGGTTTCTATTTTCTATCTTCTGGCCTGAATTCCTCCTTCCCCATCTCTATTTTTATTGATTAGTATTACTATTAAAAAAAATTATTTGACGAATGCTCGTATGGTGCTTACTGTGTGTAAGTTTACAGTGTTCTAAGTGTTTGGCAAAAATTAACCCATTAAACCCTCACTACTCCCTTCTGGGGTAGATGCTGCTCTACTCACCAATTCTAACACACAGGGGCGTTTCCCACCTCCACCCCACCCGTTTGCACATTTCTCCAATCAGGATGGCTTTATGATGTAGGACGCCAGTGTTTCACTGGGAGGGGTTTTTTGTTTTGTTGTTTTTCCATTTCTAGCCAGGCATAAAATAAAGGTGCCCCTTCCAGCTGACGATGTTTTGGACTTGATACATGACAGCGTCATCCCTGTTTTGCAGATGTGGAGTCTGAGACCGCCCGGCTCGCTCTGGGTCCCTCAGCCCCTGGGTGGTGGCGGTGAGCTTGGAACCTGGAGGAATCTGGCTTCAAGTCGGGGCTTGTCAACGGCCCCGCTGGGCTGTCCCTGTGGTCCTGTCTCTCCAAGTGCTCCCTGCACTCCAGACCACCTCTGATGCCATGTGAGGCAGCCTCCTGCCCTCTCCGTGGATTTCTCCAGCCCCACCTCTCCCACTCTGCGCATCCGGCCCCCGCACGTGCTGTTCTTTTTCCGGGACCAGCCCTGCACCCACCTGAAGGTCTCAGCTCAGACGTTATGTCTGGGAAGCTGCCTCTCCTTGGAAAGTCACCTCCAAAGGGGCAGGGACAGCCTGCCTGGCTCCTTCTTTGTCCCCAGCCCGCGGAGCAATGCTTACAGGTAGTAGGTGCTCCATAAACAGGGCTGAGTGAATGAATGCGGTCTTCCTCCGAGTCCACGCTCGGCCCTGTAGCTCTCCTGCCCTAGAAGTTGCCTGTGACTTTCCCTCCCTCTGCTTGGCTCGAATTCGTGAGGGCAGGGTGTGTGTCTGCCTTCCCATGGCTGTGTCCCAGGGATCGGCGAGGACACGAGGATCCCCTGCCCCCTGCGCCCGCCACCCGGGCCCATCCCGCCCACCCCCACCCAGGGCCTCAGCTGAGGGCTCACCGTGGACGATGAGGTAGACCTGAGTGGTGTACGGCTGGCGGCGGGTCTGGAAGGAGCAGGTGTAGAGGCCCTCGTCGCCCAGCCCCACCTGGGTGATGAGGATGGAGAACTCCTCGGGCGTGTTGGTGAGCAGCCGCACTCTCGGGTCACTGGTCCAGCGGTCGTTGCCCGCGTACAGGATGTTGGAGCGGTTCAGCCAGGCCACTCGGGTCACATGCTCGTCGATGAAGCAGCTGGCAGGGAGGACGAGGGCAAGATGGTTTTCTTCTCTCCCACACCACCCCCCCGGCCCTCCAGGGTCCCCCGTCACGGGGGCTTGGTGGTGGGGGGAGGAAGGCCCACTGCATCTCCAGTTCCCACTGCAGTCCTTGGAGGCAGGTGTGACTGCGCCCACTTTACAGGTGGGCAAACTGAGCCTCAGAGAGGGAGAGCTGTGAGCCCAAGTGCACAACAGAATGACAGCTGATGGTTATTGAGTGATTGTTGTGTGTCAGAGACCCAAAAAGAGGGGGAAAGACACACTGGGGGAGAGGGACAAAGGTGCAGAATGATGAGGGACCCAGAGATAGAAGGACAGAGACCCAGAGAGAGGGGGACAGAGACTCAGAGAGGGGGGACAGGGATCCAGAGAGAGGGGGACAGACCCAGACTGGGGAGGCAGAGAGCTGGGGTGTGTAACCCTGGCTCTCACCGAGAAGCCACAGTGTGCCAGGCTCTCTAAGCTCAGGGCGTGTGTACAGACTCTTGAATCCTCACAACAACCCAGGTGGTGGTCACCATTCCTCCACCCATTTGACAGATGGGGACACTGAGGCCCAGGGGTGGGCCTGGGCCCAGAGTCTGGGCCCCAATGACCTCTCTCTTGACAGGGAGGTGTGGGCTGTGCCTGGAGATCAGGACCATTTCCCCCCAAGGAAGGTGAAGGGGCAGCACCCTCCGGGTCTCCCTACCTTAGCGTGGCGTTGTCACCTTCGCACACTGTGTAGTTGTCCGCAGGGGAGCTGAACTCCAGGCTCTGGGACAGCAGCCCTGTGGAAGGGAGAGCAGCTCAGCTCAGCAGGACTGTACACATCTGTATACACACACACACACACACACACACACACACACACACACCCCTGCAGATACAGACACTTCCCACACCCACCGGCATACACGTTCACTGTTGTTTTCAGAGACACACATGGCAGACACACTCAGAGCAGACACACGCAACACCTTCCCACAAGCCCACACTGACCCAGACAGACTGGGACACACAAACCTATGCACCTCCAGAGACAGCACACAATCACACGTGTATGTGCACACAGACACACATACACCAATACATATACACACTCAGAGATGCTGTGTACAGACGTGCACACACACAGACATATGCACAGATTCACAATTACAGAACTGCATATGTGCAGATACAAAGATATGCACAGATGTGCACACAGGTACGTATACAAGCACAGATACACATGTACACAGACACACATGCAGACATGGCACGAGGCACACACATACATGTTCACAGTGTACAGACACACATACACACAGATTCAAGAATACACACATACACAGATATCCGCGTACACAGGCACACATACACATATTCACAGACTCATGGGTACATAGATACACATATACACAGATACATATACAGATGTAACAGACACATGCACACAGATACACACAGTTACACATATTAATTCAGAAACACGTGGAAAGACACGCTTCAGGGAGATCCTCAACACCCACATAAGCGCACACAGACATCCAGACATGCAAATGCAAACACGCACACAAACGCGGATGGACACAAATATCCACGTGGACACACGTCTATCACAGACGCCCAGGACGCACTGAGGCGTGCTACAGAGAGCCTCGCGTCTACACAGACTCCCCCGTGTGCCCGTGCCCGGTGGGGCACGCTCTTGAGGGCGCATGCCCACGCCTGCCTGCGCGCTGCAGCGCCCCCCCCACCCCCGCCATTCATCTCTCTGTGGACCGTGGCCAGCGGCTGGACCGGGGCCAGGGAGTGGGAGCTGGGCACGCGGAGGCGGCGGATGGAGACAGCACCAGGAGGGGAAAGGAGGCGGCCGGATGACCTTGGACACCAGGGCGGCACGGGTCTACACAGGGCTGCCCTGGCCCCCACCCCAGGATGAGGACCTAATTAATCTAATGAGTTAATTGCCCGTGCCCCGCCAACGACTCCCAGAGGCCCTCTCCATCAGCAGCGCCTCTGGACGGGGCTGGGCCAGAGCCAGTGCGGTGGTCTCGCCAGGCCCTGGGGGTTTGCAGCCCCTCACCCTGGGCTCGCCCGGGCCAGAGTCGCTCCTGTAATCTGAAGGGCCCTGGAGGGAGGGAAGGGACTTGCCCGTCCTGAGCTGTGCAGAGAGGATGCTGCCACGCAGAACCCTAGGAAGGAAGGGGCGGCCAGGGGACAGACAGACACACACACAGTCACCAAGGTCCAGGAAAGATGCGCAGAGCCAGCCCCGGGGCCAGGAGATAGTCCCACGCATGGCAATGGGTCCTGCTCAGCGGGACAGAGACCTAAATACTCATGCTGACGCACACAGCCCAGGACACACACCCAGCAGAAGGTCAGTTAGAAAAGACAACTCTCTCCCAGAAGCATGCCTCTCAACCACCGGAGGGACATGGCACCCTGATCCGCCCCACCATATACAACCGGCCCCACACGGTTACACTGACACCAGCGGGCCCTCACACGCAGGTGCAAAGTCTACACATGGTTACAGCCCTACCTGGAGGGCTGTCTCTCTCTCTCTCTCTCTCACACACACACATACACACACACACTGGCTGAATTGGTCACAGTGACACTACCAGCCGGAGGGCTGTGCTCATCCCCACGCCCTACCTTGGAAAGTCGTGCATGAAGATACGGCCTGTGCAGTGATACAGCGACACAGTTGTAGCCTCTCAAATACAAAGGGGCTGCCCTGGGCCAAGAACCGGGTGCATGCACTCACGCTGTCACCTCTGATCACATCACACACAGCCCTATCCGCACACCCGCCACCCCCACAGGATTTGTCATACCCCTGGTCACACACATCCTAGACCAAGGTTTCTCCATCTCGGCACCATTGACATTGGGGGCTGGGTGATTCTTCATTGTGGGGCCGTCCTGTGCAGTGTAGGATGTTCCGCAGCTCCCCTGGCCTCGACCCCCTAGATGCCAGTAGCTCCCCTGCCCCAACCAAATTACATTGCCAGATACCTCCCAGGGGGCAAAATCACCCCACCTGCCCCCCTCCCCCCAGCCCTGTGACAGCCACTGTCCAGGGTTTAAGGAGGACAACCCCAGTCTGGGGGTTGCAGAGGAAGCTGTCTAAGGTGCCCCACTTCAGGGAAGAACCCGGGACTCCTGAGCTCAGGCTAGGGCCCTGGGGTGGGGAGTGGACCTCACAGAGGTGGGCAGGATCTTAATCACATGTACAGCAGACAGAAAGACAGACAGACGCACACTCCTTGCCAGAGGGATCTTTCCAACACTCGGCATGGCCCCCAGGACGAAGCTCCAGCCCCTCAGCCTGGAGTCCGGGGCCCCGGCATCACTCTCCTGCCTCCTCTCCCCTAGTGTAGCCCAGCTCTGCATTTCCCACTTTTTCTCCCCTCTCCCTCCTTCCCACTGTTTCCCATCAAAACGCTTCTCCTTCTCCAGGGACCTCCTAGGAGAGATGGCCCATCCGAGCCCATGTGAGCTCCCGCTCTGCTCCCAGGGCTCCGTGGATCAGAGTTCTCTGCCTCCCCCAGCTGCCTCTCCAGGGCAGGGCCTGGCTCAGGCCATCTGTTTCCCCAGCATGCCCAGCTGGGCCCTGGCTGCGGGCAGTCTTGGGAGATGAGTGATGAAGTTATCTCAAGTGGGTCTTCGATTCCTGGTCTGTGTGTCTATAAATTTGGATGTTGTGGGTCTGCATGTCTGTCTCATGCAGTTCCCAGACTCCAGGCTCAGGAGGACCCTCCATGCTGTGTGACCTTGGGTAAGTCCCTTCCCCTCTCTGGGCTTCGGTAAATGGGGGTGGGGGTCAGGTTAGCCATTCCACCACCCTGTCACTGGGCCCAGCCCCTCCCTCTGTCTCAGTCCCAGTCACCCTGCACTGTTTTCAGGTCTGCTTTCCTCACCAGACGGGAGCCTCTTAGGGCAGGGCCTGGGTCTCCCCACCTCCAGCATCACCCAGCTCAGGGCCTGGTCCACAGGAGGCCTCAAGAGATGTTTAATATAAAAACAAACAAGCTAGTGCACATGAGGTCCCCTCTGCAGGAATTCTGCTTGGGAAACTCTGACTCCCTACTCCCTCCAGCCCTAGTCTGTGTTCCCACAATGCCTGGACTACCTCCCTTACAGCTGTGGTGACTGTATCTGTCTCCCCCAGCAGACTATAAGTTTCTTTTTTTTTTTTTGAGCATACCACGTGGCATGTGGGATCTTTGTTCCCTGACCAGGGATTGAACCCGTGCCCCCTGCAGTGGAAGTGCGGAGTCCTAACCCCTGGACCGCCAGGGAAGTCCCAGCTATAAGTTTCTTGAGGGCAGAGCCTGGGTCTGACTCAGGTCTGTATCCCCAACATCTTCCAGCACAGGGCCTGGCCTGGAAAGCCTTGGGAAATATTTGTTGAATGAGTGAATGTAAATGGATTCCTACAACATGCTTTGCCACGTCTTGGACTCTTACACATTCTTCAAAGCCCCAACTCAAACGACCCCTCCTCCAGAAGGACCTCCCTGACTGTTCAAGGCAGAGAGCCTCCACTCTCTCTACTGCGTACCCTCTGACTCAGCTGGGACAGTGTCCAGGGGTGTCTTCCCTACCTGGCCAGGAGTCCCCTGAGGGCCGAATCTTGGTTGTGTCCCCCAGAGCTGGGCTTAGCTCCGAGCAGGGAACTGTTTGTAGAGGGGATGGATGGTCTCTAGAGACTCGCTAAGAAAGCCCTAAGGAGTCTGGGCTGATAGATCAAATGTCTGTCCCCCCGTTTCTTGGCTGGGTGACCCCCAGCCAGTCTAAGCCTCAGTTTCCCCAACTGTAGAAAGGAGAAAAACAGTAGTTCGTCCCCCGGAGGGTTTTTTGTCAGGGATTCCATGAGAACGTGCAAGCAAAATGTTTAGCTCAGCACTTAGCAAGCAAAAAGGGCCCAAGAAATGCTAGCTGTTCCTAACAGCACCTTCTTTTTAAAGAAACATCTATTGTTATCTCCCGGTTCGGTGTCGGTCCCCCGGGAGTGGAGGGAGTGGGGCAGAGCAGACCTGGCCTGTAGGTTGCTCTATGCCCAGCACCCACGCGAGTCGGCGACGCATGTACAGACGCGCTGTCAGCGTCTGATCTGCCACGACCCTGCCAGCATGACCAGGCTGCAAAAAGAACGGACCGGGGAGCCGGGCTGCCAGGGTTGAAATTCCAGCTGTGCCACTGGGTTGCACAAGTTACTTCCCCTCCCTGAGACTCAGTTTCCCCACCTGTAAGTGGGGATGATCGTCGTGCCTCCCTCATTGGGTTGTGGGGGAGAGGATGGGGGAGGTCACCCAAGCAACGGGCTCTATACAGTGCCTGCTAGTTAAGTGCTTGCAAACAGCTCTATGTGTGTTGACTGATAGGATGCTTACGGGGCAGGTGCCAGCCTGGCAGGAGATCCAGTGGTGATGGGACGGACCACACGGGTCTCTGCCAGTCCAGACCAGTGGCTCTCATACCCGTTTGATAAACCAAGGGATGAAGGTTGCAGTGGGTGAATTCCCTTCTCTTGAGAGAAGGGGATTTCTGGGACTTCCCTGGTGGTGCAGTGGTTAAGAATCCGCCTGCCAATGCAGGGGACATGGCTTCGAGCCCTGGTCCGGGAAGATCCCACGTGTCGCGGAGCAACAAAGCCCACGAGCCACAACTACTGAGCCTGCGCTCTAGAGCCCTCGAGCCACAAATACTGAGCCCGCGGGCCGCAACTGCTGAAGCCTGTATGCCTAGAGCCCATGCTCCGCAACAAGAGAAGCTTGTTGAAGATTAGCCCCTGCTCGCCGCAACTAGAGAAAGCCTGCGTGCAGCAACAAAGACCCAACGCAGCCAAACAACAAAAAAAAAACAACAGAAAAAAAAAAAAAAGAGAAGGGGATTTCTAACAAGCTGAGTGACCTTGAGTTGGAGATAAGAACCATCTGCCGCCCCTCAAAGGAACTTAGGTGGAAATGGGACCCTCCAATGCAGGAGATGCTTAGATTCCACCATCCCAGAACTCACAGATGGGGAACCCGAGGCCCAGGAGTGTGTGTGAACTTGTGGCGGGCGTCTGGGGAGCTGGTGGCAGAAGCCCGGCTGGAGGGAGGGGTGGGGGCCACGTGAGTGAGGGTCCGTGTGGCTTTGGCAGGGAAGAGCCGTGAGAAGGGGCTGGGCCTGGTCTAACGGCCACTGAGGAGCCCCCAGAGCCCTCTTCCTCTTTGCTGATCTCCCAAGTCCTTCTTATCATTGATGCCCGCAGTCTGGTTGCAGAGCCAAGAGCCCGGGAACCTTCCACATGCTGCCTGTTCCTTTCCGCTGGTTCTCACCGCAGGGCCTTTGCCTCTGCCGTTCCCTCGGGATCTTTCCAAGGCTGGTTTCTCCCGACCTTTCAGCCTGAACTTCCCCTCAGCTGCTCAGACACCACCTGAGGTCACAAGGCCAACTTGTCTGCCGAGTCATTCTTTTTTTTTTTTTTTCTCGGTACGCCGGCCTCTCACTGCTGTGGCTTCTCCCGTTGCGGAGCACGGCCTCCGGACGCTCAGGCTCAGCGGCCATGGCTCACGGGTCCAGTCGCTCGGCGGCATGGGGGATCTTCCCGGACCGGGGCACGAACCCGCGTCCCCTGCATCGGCAGGTGGACTCTCAACCACTGCGCCACCAGGGAAGCTCTGCCGAGTCATTCTTATTTTCTCTACGTGAATCGTCACATTCTGAAATTAGCTGTTTACTTCTGAGGTTTTTTTTTAGTTTGTGGATCTCTCTCCATCCCACTAGGATGTAAGCTCTGCGAGGGCAGGGACTTCACTGCTGTGTTTATAGATTCCCAGTGCTTAGAACAGCGACTATGTGCGCAGTAAATACCTGTTAAATGAGCCGATGAGGTGGCGCCCCCAGTCCAGACAAACCTGGGGGGTTCACCCACGCCCAGGTTCACCCTGTCCCCACTCCGTAATATGGCAAAAGAATTGCCCCCAAATCTCCTGCAGCATCTACTTTTGTAAGTGGATGTATGTGTGTGTGTTGGCATAAAGAATTTAGGGGAAAAAAAAAAAAAAAGGAACGATAGAATAATATCTACAGATGTTGGGGAGGTAGAGTTAAGTGGAAAAAAAAAGCCAGTTTTGCAGAGAAATGGCTGTATTTTGTTTCTATCTGGGGAAAAACATCAACAAACTAACCAATCCCTTACAGATGCTGAACTGCGTGTCTGATGGTGTAGGTGGGAGAAGGCTGGGGACGCCGGCTCCCTCTCGAGAGTGGGTTTGGGGAGGGTAGGGGAGCGGGACACAGTGGGGTTTGCTCTTATGCATATTTGTAGTGGATGCTTTCCTCCCGTAATCTGGAAACCATCCAATGAATAAAAGAGAGGAGGAGATGCAGTTTGGTGTATCTTCCACCGGCTTTTGCTCAGCCCCAATGGTCAGAGGGTGGTGGGTGAGGGGGGCTCTCTTTCTGCCTCCCTAATCCCGTCTCAGCTCATCCCCCACCCCGCCCTGTCCCCCTTGCTTGCAGTTCTCTGATGGGGGACAAAAGGCTCAGAGATGGGACTGGACTTGACCTAGGTCACAGACCACCTCCTGGCTCCACTAAGATCCCAGCCCAGCACCTGTGAACAGCAGTGATTTCTAGGGTTCTGAAGAGTAGAAGTAGAAGGAAATGGGAAGTTACTTGAGAGCGAAGGAAGAGAGACAGAGAGAGAGCTAACGGGAGACAGCCAGAGACAGTGAAAGGACAAGGAGGAAAATGAGTGGGCGAGATGAGACGTGAGCTCCCAGAAGTGAATGAGGACCAAGGTACATCTCAGGGGCCAGAAAGAGGCAGAGAGACACACGGGCTGTGACATGGAGACGCAGTTCCAGAGGCAGGGAGGGACACGTGAAATTGTGCTGAGCCCAGCAGGGATGGAGAGAAGGGGACCCAGAGACAGAGACAAATGGAATGTCACCCAGAGCCAGGGAGCCTCCGGAAATGGCCGAGACGTGAGAGAGACCTAAAGAGACAAGTGACAGAGACAGAGACACAGACAGGCAGGGATTCAGACGGGTCAAGTCTGAGGGGCACTCAGACGGTCTGCACCAGGGAGGGAGTGAGCCTCCGGCTCATTATCCTGTGTCCTGTGTGTGCAGGGCCGGGTTTGTGTGACCGTGGGTGTCTGCAGGTGCGGCTCCGGGTCAGACCAGGGGGATGGGTGTTTATGTGGCTGTGCGAGATCGGTGTGTGTGGGCGGGTGGCTGAGAGCCGCTGTCGCTGTCTCGCTGAGACTGTTGGGGGTTCTAGGGTGTTCCCGATTGTGTGTCCCTAACTCTGTGATCCTGGCTTGGGGCAGGGCCTGGGGGAATGCTCTGGAAGCACAGAATTAACCCTGTCCCCTGCCCCCTGCCTCCTTGCTCTCCCCTCCTCTCCTTTGGGGGCATCTCCTGGACCATCCCCAGGTTGCCAGCCCGCTGGGGAGACACGAGATCCAGCTACACGTCCTCTAAACAGAGACTGCCAAGTTCACTCCCCAGCCCCCCCACCACTTTCCATTCTCCCCTTCCTGCTCTACGAAAGACCAGCCCCAGTCCCCCTCCCCCACTGGGAGGGCTGAGTTTAACCCTTTGACCCCGTGTTAACCCTTCCCTTCCCTCCCTCCTCAATCTGCCCGTCTCTTAGGCTCCGTCCTGCCCCGAACCCAAATATTCAGCCAGAGCTTTCCACATCTGAGTCCCCAGCCCAGCACCCCAACTTCTTGGATCTCCAGCTCCATTGCCCCCCACATAACTGCAACCGTCCAAATACTAATGCTTTCTCCCAACCTAGACCACCCAGCTGGGGGATTTCAGCTGCTTCCCAGCTGGGAGACCAGACCCCACCCCCTTCTTTTCCCGGCCCTGGGACGGAGGTCTATAGACACCCCTGCCCCCTCCTCTTACTGACCCTGGGAAGACACCATCCCCCCAACCTTTCCCCAGAAACGCCTACCCCAGCCCTCAGGCAGGGACCCCCTGCGGGACCATCTCCACGCAGAGCTGAAGACCCCCGACGGGGCATCCCCCTTCCTACCCTCCTCCCACCCCCACCAACTCAGTTCAGAGATCCTGCCCGGGGACCCTTACTTAGCTTCTGAGCTCCCTCCCCGATCCCGAGCCGCAGACTCCCGACCCCAGGCCGGGACCAGGTGTCCGAGACCCTCTCGCCGGCCCGGAGAAGCAGACCTCCGCCCCTAGGCCCAGGCTCGGGCCCCAGGACGCGGACCCCCGCCCCCGGGCATGGATCCAGACGTCCGAGGACCCCTTTCCCAGCCAGAGGATGCAGCCCCCGCCCCCGGGCCCAGACCTCCGCGTCCGGGGGCCTCCTCTTCCCTGCTCAGGGTTGCGCCCTCCCCCGCCCCCAATCCCCGCCCGGGACCCTGGAGTCCCGGCCGAGCCCCCCGCCCCCGGCGCTGCGGTACCTCGACTGATGACGGCCAGGCCGGCCAGGGCGGCGGCGGCGAGAAGCCGGAGCCGGGCCCCGGGCGCAGGGGGGGGCATCGCGGCAGCAGTGGCGCGAAGGGGGAGGGGAAAGGGGGGGCCGGTCCGGGGCGCGCGAGGCCTGGGGGGAGAGGGGGAGGGGGAGGGGGACCCCGCCTGCGGCTGCACCGGCCCGGGGGGCGGCGGGGGCGGGGGGAGGGGGCTGGGGGGGCGCGACGAGGCGGCCGGAGCTGCTGCAGACCCGGGGAGGGGGCGGTGCTGACGGGCAGGAAGGCCGACCAATCAGGGGAGGCGGGGGGCCAGGGAGGCGGGGCCGAGGAGGGTTGCTCTTTGGAGGGAGAGGCCTTTGTTACTGCGGCCCGGCCCCTACCCCCTCCCGCCCCCTCGATCCACAGGGCTTCCCACCTCGGATCCCTAGAACCCCGGGTCTGGGACACTTTTCCTGGAGCTCACCTCCCTCCTGCTTCAGGTCCCAATCTCATCCTCCCTCAGACCCAGAAATTCCGGCCCCCCAACCCCAGGAGTCCGGCCCCCAGCCTCCTCAGGCCCAGGAGTCTGCTCGCCAAGTCCCCACCTCCCCCAGACCCAGGAATCAGAACTCCCAGCCCCCTCTTCCTGTGGGACATAGTTCCGCTTCTCCATCTACTTTCATGAATAACACTGACTTTGGGGTGAAATTTCCTTCTTCTGTCCATCCCAACCCTCATCCCCAGGAAAATAGGGGAATGGGGAGAGACTGGGGGACCTGACCTTGGGAGATGGTAATCCAGGGTTCAGGTACGGAGAATCCCCACTGCTCATTCTTTCAGTCACTTGGCTGCGGGTGGGACCTTGGACAAGTCACTTCTTTCCCCAGAATCTCAGTGTCTTCCCTGCAAGATGGAATCATCTCTATTTCTCAAGGTTATTGAGAAGAATAACGGAGATTCTGGGGAGGGTGCTAGCTCAGCCCAGTGCCCTAACAACCTGAAGTTAGCTCTTCCTCCTGGTCCCACTATGCATCCATTTACCGGGTATAGTCCTCCCTCCTGGCCCACCAGGTGAGGCATCCCTGTCCCCTGTGCCCCCATCTAGCCTCTGAGGCAAGAGAACAATCCCTGAGCCTACTCCATGGCTGGGGCACTTGGAAGCAGAAGTTTTTGAAGTCACCCCCTAGGGGCTGTTTAACTGCAAAAGCACATCCATCCTCTATTCCTCCCCCCAACCCCCAAATCCAATCTGTCTGCAAGAGAAGCTAGCTTGGCCTCCACCTTCAAAACAGATCTCTACTCTGTCCTCTTCTTCCCACTCCACCCTTCCCTGAGCTGTCACGTCTCCCCTGGATGACTGCTCTGAAGGCAGCAGCCAATGCCCTGGTCTCTAGGCCTCCACCTTCAGATCAACAAGCACTGAACTCATAGACCAGCTGATGCTACTGCACTGCCTCACTCGCTCAACTCCAGCTGCTGTGGCCTTCATTCGGCTCCCTGAACAAGCCCAACTTGTTCCAACCTCAGGGCCTTTGCACTTGCTGTTACCTCTGCCGGAACGCTCTTCTCACCAGATTGGCACAAGACTCTTATCATTCAGGTCTCACCTTTCAGAAGCCTTTGTTGGGACTTCCCTGGTGGTCCAGTGGTAAAGAATCTGCCTTACAACGCAGGGGACGTGGGTTCGATCCCTGGTCAGGGAACTAAGATCCCGCATGCCTCGGGACAAGCCCGCATGCCACAGCTGCTGAGCTCGCGCGCCTCAACTAGAGAGCCTTTGAGCCACAACTGCAGTGCACACATGCCCTGGAGCCCACGCGCCACAACTAGAGAAGAGAAAAATCCACCACCACAACCAGAGAGAAGCCCACGCGTGACGGTGAAGAGACGGCGTGCTGCAACTAAGACCTGACACAGCCAAAAATAAATAAAGAAATTGAATAAAAAAATAATAAATCTTAAAAAATAAGCCTTTGTTGATCATGCTATCCAAAGTAACCCCCACTCCCAATGCAACAGCTCTCTGTGACATTGGTTTTGTTTTCTCCATAGCCTTTACCGTTCCCTTATTTCACGTGTTCACTTGTTTGTTTCCAGTCACTTCCCTTCCCCTGCATCTCCCGCTTCCAGAATGTAAGCTTTGCTAAGGCAGGGTTTTGTGTTTTTGTTTGTTTGTTTAATTGAGGTATAGTTGATTTGCAATATTATATTAGTTTCAGGTGTACAATATAGTGATTCAAAATTTTTACAGATTTTACTCCATTTAAAGTTATAAAATACTGGTTCTATTCCCTGTGCTATACAATATAATCCTATAGTTTATTTCTTTTTTTTTTTTTTTTGTGGTACTCGGGCCTCTCACTGTTGTGGCCTCTCCCGTTGCGGAGCACAGGCTCCGGACGCGCAGGCTCAGCGGCCATGGCTCACGGGCCCAGCCGCTCCGCGGCATGTGGGATCTTCCCGGACCGGGGCACGAACCCGTGTCCCCTGCATCGGCAGGCGGACTCTCAACCACCGCGCCACCAGGGAAGCCCCAGTTTATTTCTTTTATACGTAGTAGTTTGTACCTCTTAATCCTCCACCCCATCTTGCCCCTCCCCCTTCCCTCTCCCCACTGGTAACCATTAGTTTGTTCTCTACACCTGTGAGTCTGTTTCTGTTTTGTTATATTCATCCGTTTGTTTTATTTTTTAGATTCCACATATAAGTGATAACATACAGTATTTGTCTGTCTGACTTATTTTACTAAGCATAATACCCTCCGGGTTCATCCATGTTGTTGCAAAAGGCAAAATTTCATTCTTTTTTCTTTTGGCTTAGTGATATTCATATATGTACATATATGAATATTTATCCATTTATCTGTTGATGGACACTTAGGTTGCTACCATGTCTTGGCTATTGTAAATAATGCTGCTATGAACACTGGGGTGCATGTGTCTTTTCAAATTAGTGTTTTTCATTTTCTTTGCATATATGCCCAGGAGTAGAATTGCTGGATCATATGGTTGTACTATTTTATTTTTTTGAGGAACCTCCCTACTGTTTTCCACAGTGGCTGCACCAATTTACATTCCCCCCAACAGTGTAGAAGAGTTCTCTTTTCTCCACATCCTCTCCAGCATTTGTTATCTGTGCTTTTTGCTGATAGCCATTCTGACAGGCGTGAGGTGAGAGCTCAGTGTGGTTTTGATTTTCATTTCTCTGGTGATTAGCAATGTTGAGCATCTAGGACAGGTTTTTTGTTTGTTTGTTTTTGTCGGCTTTTGCTCAAGGCTTATCTCCAGAGCTTAGCCCAGTGACTGACACCTAGTAGGTACTCAACAAATATGTATTGTATGCATGGGTTGGATGAGTTGCTAGCCCTATTTGGATAGATGGAGAGAACGAAGATCCAGAGAGGGAAAGGGACCCACCCACGTTAACACAGCCAGGTGGCGTAAGAGCTGGCGGTGTGCCGCTGCTTGTTCACACTGATTTGTGAGAACTGATGGTTAAGTTTTCAGGAATTTTCAAAATGGATGTTAAACAATTGTTAGCCTGAAATTGGACGTGATGGAAGTATTTACACGGTGGCAACTGGCAAACACTACAAATCAGTACTTTTTGTCTGAGAGCCGTTGTACCAACACACCCCTGTACAAAATCCATTGGGGTCCTGGCAAAAGGTCATTTATTGCTTCCCTATGATGAGGCTTAGGTTGAGGACAGGGTTCTCTCTTCCTGGAATGACCCATCCCAGGTCTGATGACAATATGAGCACTTCCTATGCAGAAGATGCAGGCATCTTTCTGAGCACATTTTACATTCTCCTTGAAGCCTTATGATGTCCCTGTGGGTGTGTCTTATCTTTACCTCTGTTTCACAGATGAGGAAACAGACATAGAGAAGTAAAAGCAGAGAAGTAAAAAAGTAAAGGAATTCCCAAAAGCTGTAGACACAGCTGAAGACATTTGCCATATGTGTATCTGATAACGAACTTATAGCCAGACTATATCAATGTAAAGAGCTCCCACAAATCAACAACAAAAGAGACGATTCAATTTTTAAATGGGCAAAAGACTTGGACAAATACTTCACAGAAAGAGGATTTCTAATAAGCACCTGAAAAAAATACCCAACACCATTAGTCATCAGGGAAATCAAATCAAGACCACTCACTAGAATGGCTAAAAGGATTGATAGTAGCAAGTGTTGGCAAGGGAGTGGAGCACCTGGAACTCTCATACCCTGCAAGCTTACTTGCCCTTTGACCTCAAGGGGGGTCTGGCCAAAGGGAGGCACAGGCAGAACACTGAAGGGTGGCTGGAGAATGCTCTGGTCCTTGCCCGCTGCCCTACATTGGGGCCTGTCAGGTGGCCCCTTGGCCACGGCTCCGGTTCTCAATAAGGCCTCAGAGACACCGTTTCTCTCCCTAGTTCCTCAAGGACACAGCAGAATTTGGAAGGAATCTTTTCCTTTTGTTCCTGGTTCCTGGGAGCCTTACCATCCCTGTATCCCTAACCCTGCTCGCACCTCTGTGAATGGTACCTTTATCACAAAGTCTGTTTAGGAATCCCACTGGAGGTGGCTGTCTCTTTCCGGCCAGGACCCCTGCTGTCCTAACACTATTGGGGTTTCACAGTCGAGGCCCAAAGTCCCCTGAAAATGATGCTTAGAAGGCTCAGGAGTGTGGAAGATGCTCCATTTCATACCTAACAAGTGAAATAAAGATTCTGATGGCCACAGATACTATTTTTTCATACACTGGATAGGCAAAGTTCAAAGGACCCAGAAACACACCAGGTTGGCGATAGCAGTCGTTGACAAGAGTGAAATCGGTTCCCTTTCTATGAAGGTCACGTTGGCATCATCCCTGGAAACTATGTACCTCACCCTTAACCTTGAAAGTCCATATCCAGAATTTTCTCCTGCAGGTGTATTCTCATTCATGCCCAACGGCTGAGGGACCAGATCATCAATATAGCATTGTCTGCAGTGCTCAGAGGACAAACTACCTAAATTACTCAACAAAGGACTGGTTTGATACATTATATGCATTGATAGGCAGCTGGTAAAGAGTGAGGTTAATGATACAGACTGTGTGGTGTTCTGTAAGTGAAAGGAAGCAAAGTACATAATGCAAATGTGTAACACACACATATGCTTGTAGGTCCATCTTATTCCTCTAGAATAGGCTTTCTCAGTCTTGGCATCGCTGACATTTGGGGCTGGGTGATTCTTTATGGTGGGGGCTGCCCTGTGTGTTGAAGGGTGTTAACCAGCATCCCGGGACTCCACCCACTAGATGTCATGACAACCCAGACGGTCCCCTGGGAGGGGCAACATGGATCCTGGTTGAGACCCACCTCTCTGGGAGGAAACACTAGGCACCAGAACAGTGTTTGTCTCTGGGGAGGAGGACCATGCTCCAGCCTGTCTCGGAGATGCGGAGAAGTGGCCCTAGTGGGCCCAGTTCCTAGGAGCAGCCAGGAGACAGCAGGTGCACCCGGAAGGACTTGGCTTTGCCTCTCAGGCTGTGAGCCCCTGGGAAGGAGCCTCCCCTTTCTGAATCTCAGCGTCCTCATCCTCGAGGGCCTAGCTCCCATCTCACAAGTTTGCAGTGTGACTATAGGGAGGCTTCTGAACCTCTCTGGGCCTCAGTTTCCTCCTCTGTGAAAGGGTCACAATGACCAGACCACAGGGCCGCTGGGTTAAGTGAATAAGGGCTGAGGGCTTGGGTCACTCAGTCCTGGCCAGTGCCATTATCATGGTTGTTGCCATCACCTCCTGAAGGGACAGAGGAGGTTTATACAAATCTGTCTTCCCGTGATCTCCTCTTTCTCTCCCTCTGTGCATCTCCCCTTCATCCTTCTTTCTCTCTGGTTTATGTCCCTGTCTCCGCCTCCTTGTCATTCTTCACCTCAGTTGCCATCTGTCTCTTTCTGTCTCTGTCCCCACCTTTCTGTCTCTCCCTCACTGTTTCTCATTCCTTCCTTCTGTTGCTCATGTAGCAAATGTTTCCCCGAGCCCCCCGGGTGCCACACTCCGTGCTGAGCACTGCATGGATGCAGAGATGAGACGGGCCTCCCCGTCTCCAGACTGGGACACAGGTCAACCCAGGGGGGTAGGAGGGGCAGGGAAGGGCTCTGTGAGTGGGAAATGCCAAGGCTCAGAGGTGGGCACTAAACAGCCTAAACCACCGAGTCCCATTATCTCTCAGAGGAGGATACTCTTGTCCTCATCTAGGCTGACTCACCTGCACCTCCTGCACTTCCAACTGGCCTCAGACAGGTGTGCAGTGAAGGGTTAACTCAGCAGGCCTGGGCTGTCCAAACCCTGCCCATTTTAAACAGAGGACTGGCTCCTGGGAGGGAACCTCTAAGCCCTTGGAATGCCCTGATAAGAGTGTCTTTGTTTATCTGGGGACCTTGGGCCACACCAGATAGTCTATGCTAACAGTATGATTTATGGGGGATGCCTTGAGTCATGTGGTATCAGCTTGACGTCCTGGTGGGCGGTGGCCCTGGAAACTAAGAGCTACATAACCAGCCTCCAATAAAACCCTGGGCGTCGAGGCTCAGGTGAGCATCCCTTGTCGACAACACTCTGTGTGTCTTGTCACACGTTGCTGCTGGGAGATCACGCAGACTCCCCACTTCGCTGGGACAGGACCACTGGAGGCTCCTGGCCTCTCTGGGACTCTGTCCTGCGTGCTCTTCCCATGGCTAGCTTTTTTTTTCAAAGTAAATTTTTAAAATTTATTTACTTTTGGCTGCCTTGGGTCTTCGTTGCTGTGCGCAGGCTTTTCTCTGGTTGTGGCGAGCGGGGGCTACTCTTTGTTGTGGTGCGAGGGCTTCTTATTGCGGTGGCTTCTCTTGTTGCGGAGCACGGGGTCTAGGCGCAAAGGCTTCAGTAGATGTGGGGCAGGCGGGCTTAGTTGCTCCATGGCATGTGGGATCTTCCTGGACCAGGGCTTGAACCCGTGTCCCCTGTATTGGCAGGCGGATTCTTAGAACCACGCGCCACCAGGGAAGCCCCATGGCTAGTTTTAATCTCTATCCTTTTGCTGCAATAAATCGTGAGTATGAGAGCTTTGCGGAGTTCTGTGAGTCCTTCCCGTGAATTGCTGAAAAACAGTGGACATCAGCAAATGTCTGCTCAGAAGGGGGTGAGCTGTAGGCTCCTGGGGGCCCTCTGCGTGCCCCCCCCCCCCGCACGACTACATTTCAAGCATTTGATTCTTATCCTGGTGCAGAGAGTCTGTGCCTGGCCCGATGTCACACAGCCTGCGGTTGGAGCCGTGCCTGACCCCTTAGCGCCCTCTAGTGTCTCTCTCTTGACTCTGGAGGAAAAGGTTAGCCCTGTAACCACTTCTAGGAAGAGGATCCACTTTCCAACCTCATCTTTATTCATGGAGCTGCTGCTGGCTCCCTGCCGTCCCCACCCTGCCGCCCACTCAGGAGGAAAATGAAAAATTCATTTTTCCTGAATTCCGTCTCCGTGACTCCACGAGGCCCTAACTGATGGAGTGTGGGGTCTTTGAAGTCGAACTCAAGGATGTTGCCACGTGTGTTCTTACAATGAGAAAAACAACTTTTGAGGAAAATGCCTTTGTTTTTCCCACTTGTGTCTAGGTGTTTTATAGTGTGATAACTCTGCTCACACCCGGAGTCTGAACATTAGATAAGGACTTGAGTGTAGGATGCTCGCCATAAGTTAACGCTTTGTTTTTCCCAAGACACCTTTTAAAATAACCACTTGGGGGCTTCCCTGGTGGCACAGTGGTTAAGAGTCTACCTGCCAATGCAGGGGACACGGGTTCGAGCCCTGGTCCGGGAAGATCCCACATGCCGCGGAGCAACTAAGCCCGTGCGCCACAACTACTGAGCCTGCGCTCTAGAGCCCGCGAGCCACAACTACTGAGCCCGCGTGCTGCAACTACTGAAGCCCGCATGCCTAGAGTCCATGCTCCACAACAAGAGACGCCACCGCAATGAGAAGCCCGCGCACCGCAACAAAGAGTAGCCCCCGCTCACCGCAACTAGAGAAAGCCCGCGCGCAGCAACGAAGACCCAACGCAGCCAAATATAATAAATAACTAAATTTATAAAAATTAAAAAGTAAAATAACCACTTAGAGTTAAGCCTGTGAACAGTTAGTGACCTGGCCCCAGCCACCTTACAAATAATAGGAGCTGCTACCCTGCGATCTCGGGCTTGCCGGTGCCCGGGGATGGAGGACTGCCCTTCCCCGGCTCAACCGCGCCCCGTTGCGTCTAGGATCTGTAAGTCACCAAAATCCTGTGACGCTACTCAGCACTGTGCGGGTGCTGTTGAAACCGCACCTTCCCCAAAGTGCGAGTTGGACGCTGAGGGAGCCATATGCCAGCCCCGTACGGGTGGCTTCTGCCTCCCCAGTTAGCAGGTCATAAGCTCATAAGCTGCATATATATATATATATATATATATATATATATATACACACAATTTTTTTTTTTTAATGCAATACCCCAGCTCTGGCTTCTCCACCCGGTTCGTCCTGGAGGGTGGGGGGAGCCGGCCAGGCACAGCCCTCCTTGATTCACCTGAGAGTGGAGTGGGTGAAGGTTGAGGCCTGTTTGCAGTGTCGTCTGCCCCCTGCCAAGACACTCTGCTTGCCCTGCCCTGGCTGGAGCGCTCCAAGGCCCCTGGGTGCCCCCTGGTTTTGACCCTGTGGCTTACTGTGCCTGGACTGCCATCACCCCTCCCAGCTCAGGTGGCAACGCTCCAGCTCCCCAGGTGAGGTCAAGTCCCCCTTCCCCAGCGCCGGCCCCCCGCCCTCCCAGAGGCTCCCTGTACACAGCCCCTGGCCAGGCAGGCTGTGACAACCTGGATTCGTTGTGGGCAGGACCTGGATCCGACCCATCGCCGTGCCCTCACTCCGGGGCCTGGCACACAGGAGGCCTCCGGGAGGTTTGTGGCAGCACGAGTGAGTGACTTCCTGGATCTTCCCTCTCCACCGGGAATTCGTTCTCATCCTCCTCGCAGCCCTGAGCCCGGGGTTCTGTTTGCGCTTGGCCTGAGGTGTTTGAATTCTGAATAAGGACACCTCCTGTTGGCAGGGGCTGGGCCTGGGCCCATGCTGTTTTTTAAAAAAACACGGTCTCGATTACCAACATGTTTGAATCCAGAAATTTCCCACGAAAATCTGGATCTCTGGGGAAAACCCCCCCGCAGATCCGGCCATAGAGATCCTATAGCTGCTCGGGGCGGGTGGGTGGTGGAAGGCGTGGGAGTGGGGGCGGCCCCTTCAGGTGGGGCACCTGCTCTCAAGGTGGATGCGGTCCCCCCAGGCTGCCTGGCTCCTGTGGGCTTGAGTTTGCAGCCTCTGCACTGGAGGCTTATAAGGTCAGGAGAAAATGATCAGGGACCCGGACAGCTGTTCCAGGGACCCAGGGGTCCTGAGCAGGGCAAGGTCTTGCTGTGTGGCCTGGGGCGCAGTGAGCCTCAGTTTCCCCGTTTGCCATGTGGGAATGGGGAGTATCCCCAGAGTCCCTGCAGAGGGACCTATAGGGTCTCACTTCCCTTCTACGGGTCTCAGTTTCTCTCCCTGTAGAATGCTGGGGCTGGACTTGGGATCACTGTCACTCTGGTTCACAAGGCCCCATGTGGCCTCTGCCATGGTAACAGTCCCATAGCCTAGTACTGCCCCCTACAGGGTTCTTGTATTTCACCTGTGCTCCTGGGTGACTCAGGCCGGTCCAGACCTCGCTCCTCCAGGGCAGGGAGCAGGTGTGTGGGCTGAAGGGAGGCCTAGGGGGGTGTCTGCCCAGTGAATGGGTGAGTACTGAGCAGGGCCTCTGACCTTAGCTTCTGAACGGTAGCTGCCGCTCCTGCCCTGCGGGTCTACGCAGGTCTTCCCCGGGCCGCTGGATCTAGGCGGCTGTGAGCCACGCGCTGGGCTTTATCTGTCCCACGTGAACCGCAGTTCACGTGTCTGTGGTCTTCTTTCGCTCTCAAGAGCCCTAGACTGTGGGAGAAACAGATCCTGGTGTCCCTCTGCTGTGGGCAAGCCCCTTCCCCTTTAAGGGTCTCCCACAAACGGAGGGATCCAATTAGCTCCTTGAAGCCTCTGTTATGGGCTGAATTGTGTCCCTTCCCGCCTCACCCCATCCGTACGCTGAAGCCCTAGACCCCAGCACCTCAGAATGTGACTCTGTTTGGAGACAGGGCCTTTAAAGAGATGAGGTAAAATGAGGTCACGTGGGTGGGCCCTAATCCAATAGGATTGGTGCCCTCATAAGGAGGAGATTAGGACACAGACATACACCGAAGGATGACCACGTGAGGACACAAGAGGAAGATGACTGTCTACGAGCCAAGCAGAGAGGCCTCAGAAGGAATGAACCCCGCCCACGCCTTGATCTTGGACTTGTAGTTTCCAGAATAGTGAAAAAATAAATTTCTGTTGTTTAAAGCCCCCAAGTCTGTGGTGCTTTCTTATGGCAGCACAAGCGGACTCATAAGCCCCCTTCTAGATTTTGCTCTCCTTTCCTGGTGGGGCAAGGGCTGCCTGTGGGCAGGGCAGTAGGTGGGGCTGGGACCCCTCAGGGTCGTCACCATCTGGGGCACAGCGGGCTTGGCTGCTGGAATGGGGCCTCGGCTTGAAGAAGCGGACAGATGCTCTGCTAAGGCTGAGCCCTGGTTCTCCCGGCCGGTTGCCAGGTACCCGGGGGCTCTGGGAATCTTTGTGTCTAACGAGTGCCCTCTGGTGGCCTCAGCTGTGCAGCAGCCCAGCCCAGGGACTTACCTGTAACAGAAGCAGGTGAGGTTTCAGCTTCAGACTCCTTGGGTGTTTCTGGCTCCTCCAGCAGCTCTGGTTTCTTGAAGATCAGGGCCTCATTGGCCATGGGAATATGACTCTCCTCCCACCACTTACGCATCTTCATTCTAAGGCAACGAGCCCCATGCTGTGCTCAGTTCCCCCTGGTTCCCAGAAGGAGCCCTGGACTGGGGGTCAGAAGACCCAATTTCCCTCCGTTTGCTGGTTCTGTGATATTTGTGCATATCAGTGTACAGAGAGTCCCCTTAGTCTTGTCACAGTTGTAAGTTTTTGGCCCTCCTCCCATGGAGAGGTGGGGTTTATTTCGTCTCCCCTTGAATCTTGACTAGCTTACGACTTTTTGTAAAAGAATATGGCAGAAATGACACTGTCAATTCCAGGTCTAGCCCTAAAGGGGACTGGAAACTTACACCTTGGAAGAGACCACGATGAGAGGCCCTGAGACTACTTGGAAAGGGGGAGGGGCCCAGCAATCTTCTGACTGTCCCCATCAAAATGCCACAGCCCAGCCCAGCTGCTAGCTAACTACCACCACGTGACCTCAGTAGATGCCACAGGAGGGCAGAAAAATCATCCAGTTGGGTCCCACCCACATTCCTGATCCATGAAATTGTAAGATGCATTAAAACGATCATGGCTTAAAATCATGGCTTAAGTAGTAGGGCCGGGGCATTATGACAACAAAGCAACCAGAACTGTTGTCAAGTTCTCTTGAACGTGTTGAGCTCAGCTCTTGTCACCCACAACTGGAAGAGTTCTGACTACTGCGACTTATCTCCCTTAGTAACCACCAAGTTTCCGTTATCCTCCAAAGTTTTCCACCTGTGAAAATATGAACCCCAATGCCCCATGCTCTCCCTGGTTCTACTCTATCAGCTTTCCTGTACTCTCATTCCAATCTCATGTGCCTCTTCTTTGATCCCACAGATGGAAACTTCAAGGCCAAGACACCGTGTTCTCTAGCACCTGTGAAGACCCTCTTGGTTTCCCAACCCCACAGGGTACAACTGGTTGCCCACTTGAAGTGCTCTCTCCCTCCAGCCTCCCTGCCTCCCTTTCCCTCACCCCATCAGCCTTCCATGGGACCCTGCCCGCAAAGACCCAAACCTAGATCAATGCCACCATCTACTCTTTCTTTCCAATGACCACTGGTGGGAGGAAACATCACAGGGCAATGCCGCTTGGTGCCATTAACAATAATCTCCAAAAAAATTTAATAATCTCCATTCACTGCTGGGCCTTTGCTGCTGCTTACCAAGTGTTTTCCTTGTCCTTGTACAGATCCCAGTAATTCTCCTCAGTGGCTATCCTAACCACACCTAACACTGTCCGTCTTCTTCATTCTCTACCCCTCACCCCTGCTCCCACCCACATCGCTTTCAGCAGATGGCTTTGCCATATTTCTTCTCTCCGGAAAGGAGCCACTGGGTAGGATCCAATCACAAATGGCCACCCAGTGATAAATGTCACTTAAAGGTGAACCAGAAAAAGAACATCTGCTATTGGATTTTGAGAATAAGGATGACTGGTTGGTTTAGACAATGTCATTTCAGGGGCATGGTGCTGGAGAGCATATTGAGGTGGACTGGAGAATGTGAGGGTGATGAGAATCAGAAAGTGGACGTCAGCTCTCTCTCTCTCTCTCTCTCAAAAAAAAAACCCCAAAACACTGGATGGTACATAGAAGGAGTTTGTGGGGCTGAGGTGGGAGAGATTTGGACATACTTACATAATTCAGAGAAAGAGCCAGTGAAGAGAGAAGAGGGTGATTGATAATTTAAGAGACAGGAGGAATGATTAATGAAGTGTGGACGAGATGGATTCCCAAGCAAAGGAGGTAGGGCTAACCTTGGACGGGAAGAGGGATGCCTCTTTCTCTGAAAAGGGCAAGGAGTAAATCATCAATGCCGATGGTAAATAACTTTGTAGGTTTGGGGAGCTGCTTTTTTCCTGCGAAGTAGGGAAACCTTATTGCTAAGAGTGAGAGGGGAGGAGATAAGAGAGTTGGGGGGAAAAGGAAAACATTTGTAGTACTGACAGAGTGCTGTGTTGGGAAGGGCTGACTAGAGGTAGGCTGAGGGATTTCTGGGCAGTATTGATGCTTGCTCCCAAGGGATAAGGAGATACCGAAGGGGTAAGTTTCCCTTAGTATCTTCCTTGTGCAGGCCTCTAACACAGCACTTGTTTACTTGTCTATGTCCTTGGAAAATACAGGAGACAAGGTTAGAGGGAAAAAAAAAGAGAAAGAAGGTTTGACAAATATTAAATGAGAATCCCATAGTGAAAGGAAAGGGCAGAGGCATATATGAAAGAATGTTTGAGACTTTTCCAGGACTGATAAAAGACACCAAAGCAGAGATTAAGGAGGCCAAACAAATATAACAACAAACAAAAAAAGATATCCACACTTAGTCACATCAGAGTGAAACCTTTAGTGCTAATACCCCAAGGCCCAGATGGCTATGAGGGCCCTGAAAAGGCACCCAGCCCAGGTACCAGGGAAGGTTTCCTGGGGCACATGATGGAAGAGCTGTGAGCTGAGTCCTAAGCAATGAGTAAACGTCAGCCGGGTAAGAGAGGGGTTCAGGGATGGGAGATGAAGTGTAGGGAAGGGCACCAGGCAGAAGTCACTGTACAGCTCGAGAAGATTTAAACAACATGACTAATAAATTTGGTTTAAAGGATATATATATATATATATACACATATATACATGTACATATATATAATATTTATATAAAACACTGCATTCCACAAGCGTAGAATACATATTCTTTTCAAGCCCACATTGGAATATTTATTTATATAAACTAAACAAAAATTTTGTCACAAAGAAATCAAGAACTGAAATCATGCATAGCATATTCTTTGACCTTATTGGATTTAAATAGAAATAAAGAAAAGAGGATTATTAGAAAATACTGATGCCTCTAAAAAAACCTCTATGGGTCAAAAAATAATAATGGAAATTAGAGATATTTAAACCAAAAGATAATAAAAGACTTTATATTAAAACTTGTGAGATTCAGCTACAGTCATGCTTACAGGGAAATTTATAGCCTTAAATAGAAAACTGGAAAAGAAGAATGGCTGAAATGTAATGATGTAAGCGTCTGTATCAAGAAAACTGACAGAGCTGAATTAACTGGAAGAATCATAAGGAAGGAAATAAAGAATGTAAATAAATGTGGTAGGCTTTGGGGAAGGCTTGCTGTTGAATATTTTTTTTTTTTTGCGGTACGCGGGCCTCTCACTGTTGTGGCCTCTCCCGTTGCGGAGCACAGGCTCCGGACGCGCAGGCTCAGCGGCCATGGCTCACGGGCCCAGCCGCTCCACTTCTCGAATCACTTCTCGAGATCTTCCCGGACCGGGGCACGAACCCGTGTCCCCCGCATCGGCAGGCAGACTCTCAACCACTGCGCCACCAGGGAAGCCCCCTTGCTGTTGAATTTTAACTTGATACTCACACAAGGAGAACAAGGAAGGAGAATAGTGCTGATACAATGGGTCCATACACAACGCCCTGGATCAGCCCTTTCACGAACGCATTGGAAACTGAATTCTTATCTGGAATCAGAGGGAAGTGAGAGTAGTTTTTCTCCTAAGGCTGTAAATTCTGAGCCACTACTCTTTCCTCTGGCTCTGTACCCAACCTCATCCTGGTCCCTAGGTGGTGTCGTTCTAGCCCAGCAACTAGACCCCTGTATACTTACCTGATATGAGGAAGTTGCTTGAAGTATGGATTCCATATTGGTCCTTCCCCTCACAGTGGAGGCCCATGGTTATTTCAGGCTCCCCGAGGAGGGTGATGGTGCTGTTGGCCCAAAGGGGCAATTATGCTAAAAGTCACCTGGAGGGTGTTATTCATGTTGTTCAGACCCATGGGAGCACCTCCCATCAACCACTGCACGGAGGGCGTGGGGATCCCATGGAAGGAACAGCTGCACTGCAGAGTCTTCTCCAAGGAGCAAGAAGAATAAAGCAGACTGGCGGGGGCTGTAGGGAAGCAGCGTCAAGGGTCAGCAAGCATCCTGACTTCTCTGCTTCCTCCAGGATGAACACCAAGGTCTGGTGAGTTTCCCATACTTTGTTGCTGGGAGAGGAGGGGCGCTGTCCACTGGGAGGTGACAACTGGAAACTGGTGTTTGGTCTCTCCTAGGTCCTGCCCTATGTGCTCTTCCCTCTGCTGATTTTAGTCTCTGTTCTTTTGCTATAATAAATCGTAACCAGGGGAGGCTTCCCTGGTGGTGCAGTGGTTAAGAGTCTGCCTGTCAATGCAGGGGACACGGGTTCGAGCCCTGGTCCGGGAAGATCCCACATACCGCGGAACAACTAAGCCCGTGAGCCACAACTACTGAGACTACACTCTAGAGTCCGTGAGCCACAACTACTGAGCCTGTGCTCTAGGGCCCGCGAGACACAACTACTGAGCCCATGCACCACAACTACTGAAGCCCGCGTGCCTAGAGCCTGTGCTCCGCAGCAACAGAAGCCACCGCAATGAGAAGCCCGTGCAGTGCAATGAAGAGTAGCCCCCACTCGCCGCAACTAGAGAAAGCCCGCGCGCGCAGCAACAAAGACCCAACGCAGCCTAAAATAAATAAATTTATTTTTAAAAAAAAGGAGAGAGAGAGATTAAGGACCCTGCCTGAGGTCATAGAGAAAAGAGTAACAGCATGAGGCCTGGACCCTGGCTTCCCACACACGAAGTCCAGTCCCCAACTCATCACATTGGGGATCTTGATACACTTGGTTCTGGGCCACCACGCTTTTTGTCTTCTCCAAAACTTGACAGCACCCACTGCACAGGTGATGATGTTGAGAGAGCAGATGTGGCTACATTGATAATTTGGGTTCTAGAGTGCCTGGGGCAGAGCATGAAAATGGAACTAGGAGTCAGAAGAGCTGGGCACTCCACTAGCTAAATTTCTAGTGACTTTGGCCAAGTTGCTTAATCTCCCAAAGCCTGTTTCCTCATCTGTGAAATGGGGACTATAATTCCTCAGGGAGTTGTTGGGTAGAGAAAATGGGACGCATGGTGGGTCACAATGGCAAGCACAGAAAATGCACATGGAAGATGTCTATTATGTATTATTTATCACGCACTTAATTCTTTAGGTCCTCACCTCTTCACCTGACCTCAGTCCAGCCCAGCTTCCACCCCCGCACCCACACCCAGTCCGGCACTTCCTTGGCTTTCTCAACCACCTCCTACCCGGCCTCTCATTCCACTTACCCAACCGTAACAGTGGTAGTACCATCAACACCAACAGGATCTCAGGGACAAGAGAGAATCAGGACCTATTATGCTGCTAACTCTTGATCTCAGATCCACATGTCCTGGAGGGCAGGATTTGGAATGCATCAGGAGAGGAGAAGCAGTTAGAAGCAGAAGGTGGAGGTAGAAATAAATTCACTGTTTACTGGGTATTCTTATCTCTGCAATCACCCTTAAGGTCCATCCACCTGTGAATTAGGAGCCTCATGGGACCAGAGGCTGAGCAGCTTCAGGAACAGGGACAGGGAAGGTTCCCCGTGACACTCTGTGGAGTCTCAAGACCATGTCTGCTTTCTTCTCTTTCCTCTAGTCTTCACTCCCAGCCCCTTCTCCCTTTAAAGGGTCTCAAATGCCAGGCTGAGGAGCTTGGGCTTTTTCGCAAGTCAATGGGGAAGTCGTGGAAATCATGGAAACGTTTTGAACCATGGTGGGGGGGCAGACAACAGGTGTGGATGTTATAAAGGTCTCTATGGTCTGCATTGAGGAGGAAGCAATAGTTCAAGAGAAAGATGATGTGGTCTGAGCTGGCCCAGTGGCTATGGGGGATGGAGAGGATGGGTTATATTTAAGAGACATTTGAGTGATAAAAGACATTTCTACGGCTGGCAAGATAAATTCCAAACTCCCTTGCCCTGCATCAAGGCTGTCCATGATTTGGGCTCACACTTGCCCTATCTCTGCTGCTCCCCTTTCTGCCATTCTTTGCAAGCTTAAGAGAAACAAGTATGTGTACATATATACCACATCTACTCCGTGCATTCCTACCTCTGTATGTTTACTTGGGCCACTCCCTTTTTCCTGGCATCCTTCTGCAACTCTCCCCTCTGCCCACATTCAAATCATACCTCTCTTTCTAGCCCAGGTCAAATGTAACTTCCTCCTGGTAGCCTTCCTGGATCCTCACAACCACAAAAAAGCCTCCTTTTTCAGACTTTCTTCAGCACTTATATATATATTCATCTCTTTTAGAGCAATGTCTCAGGCGGAACCCAAGAGTTGCCTGATATCTACCGTCTTGTATGTTCTTATTATTTCAAATTTGTTCAGGTGGTGAAGTTATCAGTTTAAAAAATAAACCCTGTTTCCCTTCCTCCTTTACATCTAGGGCTGGCCACTTGACAGAGTTCTGACCAATGAAGCAAGTACAAGAAAAATGCTATTAAATTATTATCACCAAATGGAAGTCTATTCAGCCATTACCCCATTTTTTGCCATCACAATTGAGCTCTGAAGGTCTGTTTTTTGCATATAATACTAGCTAATGAAATTTGAGAGCTCGATTTTTTAAAAAAAACTAAGTGTTCATGATAAAGGAAACGTGTCTGAGAAAGAATTGAAGATGTTTCCTTCCCCTGCAGCTATAAATCAAAAGATACGGTTTTGTGTTATAAAAAGGTTCAGGGAGTCTGATTTGATATTGTGCAAAACTGAGAATGTTTATAAGAACATAATTTATGTTCTCTGCAATATACAGTTTCATATGAATATTCAAGACTGGTACTGATTTGCTCTGTTCTCTGTTGATATAAGTCCGCCCTTGGAAGAACAATTCAAACAAAGCAGTCTTACGATACTCCAAAGACATTAGAAATTATTCCATGTCTTATGAAAATGATATCCAAATAAAATGGAATTCTGACCAGTGGTCTTACTTGATAATTTTTTGCTCTGGTAACAATAACATTGTAATTGACATCTCTGTTTCTTAAATTGTATACCTGTCTGTAGGACGGTACTGTTCTCTTCTCTCACGTGAACAATGCAAAAATAAAAACCACAGACTCTGCTGTTAGATTTATTATTACGCAAATATCTTGAGAGACTTGCTTACTTGAAATACCAAATGTCTGAGGCTACCTGCTGGAGTCTTTTGGGGAGTTCTGGTTTTCTGATATTAGCACCGCTACTTTCTTCTTGCTGCTTTTCTTCTTCTTTTTCCCTGGAATATAGATGTGATACTGGAAGTGGAGCAGCCATCTGGCGACCATGAGGAACCATGTAGATCAAAGCCACAGACTGAGGAAATTATTGACAACAGTATAGGGATCCTTGTTCCCTGATAGCCTTGTGGAGCTGCTACACAAACCTGCACGGTCTACTGCACGCTTCTTCACTTGGTTACTGCTTTCGTTGGGAAACAGATGAAATACCCTACCAGGGAATCTATCCAAGAGTGAGCTCCTTGAGAAAAGGCCCTACATCAAATACATCTTTGTGTCCTTCCCAGTGCTTAGAAAGGTTCTCTTCTGAAAAATATATTCCTTAGGATCTGTAGTTATAACTACTCTTTCATTCCTGGTACTCAAAATTTGTGTCTTCTCTCTTTTTCTCAGTCAGTTTCCTTAAGGTCTATCAATTTTATTGAGTTTTTTTTTTTTTTTTAAAGAACAAGCTTTTGGTTTCAACCGATTTTTCTGTATCGCTTCTGTTTTTTTTTTTTTTAATGAAAAAGCCACTTTATTGAAGATTTAGTTGTTTCCAACTCTGGAAGGTTAATTTTTTTTTAACATCTTTATTAGAGTATAGTTGCTTTACAATGGTGTGTTAGTTTCTGCTTTATAACAAAGTGAATCATTATACATATACATATATCTCTTCCCTCTTGCATGTCCTTCCCTCCCACCCTCCCTATCCCACCCCTCTAGGTGGTCACAAAGCACCTAGCTGATCTCCCTGTGCTATGCGGCTGCTTCCCACTAGCTATCTATTTTACGTTTGGTAGTGTATATATGTCCATGTCACTCTCTCACTTTGTCCCAGCTTACCCTTCCCCCTCCCTGTATCCTCAAGTCCATTCTCTAGTAGGTCTGCATCTTTATTCCCGTCTTGCCCCTAGGTTCTTCATGACCTTTTTTTTTTAGATTCCATATATATGTGTTAGCATACGGTATTTGTCTTTCTCTTTCTGACTTACTTCACTCTGTATGACAGACTCTGGGTCCATCCACCTCATTACAAGTAGCTCAATTTCGTTTCTTTTTATGGCTGAGTAATATTCCATTGTATATATGTGCCACATCCTTCTTTATCCATTCATCCGATGATGGGCACTTAGGTTGTTTCCATCTCCAGGCTATTGTAAATAGAGCTGCAATGAACATCTTGGTACATGACTCTTTTCGAATTATGGTTTTCTCAGGGTATATGCCCAGTAGTGGGATTTCTGGGTCGTACGGTAGTTCTATTTTTAGTTTTTTAAGGAACCTCCATACTGTTCTCCATAGTGGCTGTATCAATTTACATTCACACCAACAGTGCAAGAGGGTTCCCTTTCCTCTACACCCTCTCCAGCATTTATTGTTCGTAGATTTTTTGATGATGGCTATTCTGACCAGTGTGAGATGATACCTCATTGTAGTTTTGATTTGCATTTCTCTAATGATTAATGATGGTGAGCATTCTTTCATGTGTTTGTTGGCAATCTGTAGTATATTTTCTTTGGAGAAATGTCTATTTAGGTCTTCTGCCCATTTTTGGACTGGGTTGTTATTTTTGTTTTTGATACTGAGCTGCATGAGCTGCTTGTAAATTTTGGAGATTAATCCTTCGTCAGTTGCTTCATTTGCAAATATTTTCTCCCATTCTGAGGGTTGTCTTTTCGTCTTGTTTATGGTTTCCTTTGCTGTGCAAAAGCTTTTAAGTTTCATTAGGTCCCATTTGTTTACTTTTGTTTTTATTTCTATTTCTCTAGGAGGTGGGTCAAAAAGAATCTTGCTGTGATTTATGTCATAGAGTGTTCTGCCTATGTTTTCCTCTAAGAGTTTGATGGTGTCTGGCCTTACATTTAGGTCTTTAATCCATTTTGAGTTTATTTTTGTGTATGGTGTTAGGGAGTGTTCTAATTTCATTCTTTTACATGTAGCTGTCCAGTTTTCCCAGCACCACTTATTGAAGAGGCTGTCTTTTCTCCACTGTATATTCTTGCCTCCGTTATCAAAGATAAGGTGACCATATGTGTGTGGGTTTATCTCTGGGCTTTCTATCCTGTTCCATTGATCTATATTTCTCTTTCTGTGCCAGTACCGTACTGTCTTGATTACTCTAGCTTTGTAGTATAGCCTGAAGTCATGGAGCCTGATTCCTCCAGCTCTGTTTCTCTTTCTCAAGATTGCTTTGGCTATTCAGGGTCTTTTGTGTTCCCATACAAATTGTGAATTTTTTGGTTCTAGTTCTGTGAAAAATGCCAGTGGTAGTTTGGTAGGGATTGCATTGAATCTGTAGATTGCTTTGGGTAGTAGAGTCATTTTCACAATGTTGATTCTTCCAATCCAAGAACATGGCATATCTCTCCATCTATTTATATCATCTTTAATTTCTTTCATCAGTGTCTTATAATTTTCTGCATACAGGTCTTTTGTCTCCTTTGGTAGGTTTATTCCTAGATATTTTATTCTTTTTGTTGCAGTGATAAATGGGAGTGTTTTCTTGATTTCACTTTCAGATTTTTCATCATTAGTGTATAGGAATGCAAGAGATTTCTGTGCATTAATTTTGTATCCTGCTACTTTACCAAATTCATTGATTAGCTCTAGTAGTTTTCTGGTAGCATCTTTAGGATTCTCTATGTATAGTATCATGTCATCTGCAAACAGTGACAGCTTTACTTCTTCTTTTCCAATTTGGATTCCTTTTACTTATATTTCTTCTCTGATTGCTGTGGCTAAAACTTCCAAAACTATGTTGAATAATAGTGGTAAGAGTGGGCAACCTTGTCTTGTTCCTGATCTTAGTGGAAATGGTTTCAGTTTTTCACCATTGAGGACAATGTTGGCTGTGGGTTTGTCATATATGGCCTTTATTATGTTGAGGAAAGTTCCCTCTATGCCTGCTTTCTGGAGGGTTTTTTTATCATAAATCGGTGTTGAATTTTGTCAAAAGCTCTCTCTGCATCTATTGAGATGATCATATGGTCTTTCTCCTTCAGTTTGTTAATACGGTGTATCACATTGATTGATTTGCATATATTGAAGAATCCTTGCATTCCTGGGATAAACCTCACTTGATCATAGTGCATGATCATTTTAATATGCTGTTGGATGCTGTTTGCTAGTATTTTGTTGAGGATTTTTGCATCTATGTTCATCAGCGATATTGGCCTGTAGTTTTCTTTCTTTGTGACATCTTTGTCTGGTTTTGGTATCAGAGCGACGGTGCCCTCATAGAATGAGTTTGGGAGTGTTCCTCCCTCTGCTATGTTTGGGAAGAGTTTGAGAAGGACAGGTGTTAGCTCTTCTCTAAATGTTTGATAGAATTCGCTTGTGAAGCCAACTGGTCCTGGGCTTTTGTTTGTTGCAAGATTTTTAATCACAGTTTCAACTTCAGTGCTTGTGATTGGTCTGTTCATATTTTCTATTTCTTCCTGGTTCAGTCTTGGCAGGTTGTGCCTTTCTAAGAACTTGTCCATTTCTTCCAGGTTGTCCATTGTATTGGCATAGAGTTGCTTGTAGTAATCTCTCATGATCCTTTGTATTTCTGCAGTATCAGTTGCTTCTGTTTTTAATTTAATTGATGTCTGCTTTCTCTTATTTCTTTCCTTCTGCTTGCTTCAGGGTTAATTTGCCCTCCTCCTCCACCTCCTTCTTTTCTTTTTTTTTTTCACGTTAAATATGTTTTATTAGCCAGTTGATCATACTGGTTAAATATTTGCCCAAAACTGTAAGAAGTCAAATAAGTAGGTCCTAAGACAGGTAGGAAGAAAAGAATCGTATTCATTACTAAGTTCAGGAAACCTAATGTGCTGGACACAGGGACACGCAGTCGGGGAGGCGGAGGGAAGGGGGCCCAGTGGATGCCCTTAGACACACACCCAAGATGGTGAGACCTGGATCCTTGCTTTCACTGTGTGTGGGGCTCTTTCCCCAAGAAAAGACTCATTGTGTGTGTGTATATGTCTGTATTTGTGACTGGTCTCAGAGGCTCAGCTGACCGAGGATCCCTGGGCAGAGACTCAAGGAGAATCAGCTCATTTTCTGAGACACGGTCCATTTTCTAGGGTGCTATCTATGTCCAGGGTACCCTAGGTGGGGGCAGTGCTATACAACCATTTACATGGCTGAAGGCCGGGGTGGGTGGGCTGACCTGGGGATGACCCTGCTTGGCAAGGGGGTGGGCTCCAGTGGTGGAGGTTGGGTTCCCCCGCCCCCCTCCGGAGGCAGATTAAGTGGTGGCAAGAGCTTTCCTAAATTCCTCACTCCTCTTGTGGTCAAGGTCTTCCATTTCCTGTAGTTTCTGGGAGATTTCAGTAAGGATGATCCCTCGGTACTGTCTGCGCTGCCCTAGGGCCTCCATGTCAGCCAGGAATTCTTTCCTCTCCTGGATTTCCTTCACCAATTCTTCACACCGGTCCAGCTCAGGGGCTGGGCCCTCCTGTCGCACAGGAGGGGCTTTCTTTTCCATTCCTCTGGCTCTTTCCTGGTGGCAAAAATATTTTGGAGTCTTCGCTTCTCCTTCTCCAGATCTCGGGAGGCTTCAGCTGCTCCCGGCTGTAGGTCCCGTTGTCTTGGCACACGCTGGCAGTCTGGAGGTGGGACCGGGCAGCCAGGATGGGAGGCAAGCAGATGGCTGAGGCCGGCGGCTTGGAAGGCAAGACCCTCTAGCTGGAAGTTGGGCTGCACTGTAGGGGGAGAGTGTCTCCTCGTTTCATGGTGTCCATGATGTGGCGCTGTTGGAAGTTTGTCAGTTTCGATTCCTTCAACATCACTCTGAGCAGCTCGCAGGTCCCTGGGGTGTAAGTGGCTGGCTTGGGGCAGCGCCAGAACACAGTTCCTTTGGTCACTGTCTCCACCCTCTCCTGGGAAGCCATGGGAGGGCTCCTAAGGGTTCTAGATTCTTCCTGGAAGTAGACCAGGAGTCAGAAAGCCTAATCTTTGTCTCCCGCTTCTGGAAGATTCTGGGTAAGTCAGTTCCCTCACTCTTGGTCTGCATCAGAGGTTGCAAACTGGTGGTACCCAAGCTGGATTTGACCCGTAAATAGATTTTGTTTGGCCTCCTAAAAGCTTAATTTATTAAATCAAGTTTTTTCTTGTGGGGGGGATAACATTTAAAAATCAGACTATTTCACACAAAAAAGTGGCAGTCCAGTGGTTAGGACTCTGTGCTCTGTCAAGGGCCTGAGTCTCATGGGGTCGTTCTTGGGATTAAACAAATTACTAGGACAGAGCCTTACATAGTATACACTCAATAAATGTTAGTTACTATTTACTAAATTACCTACTTGGCCTCTCTCAGCATTTGAATTGGTACTACTTTTTTACACCTCTGTTCCTCTGATTTTAGAACCAGCTCTCTGCTTTCCTTTTTTTTGTTGCTTTTTCCTGGTTCTAGAACCAGAGCTCTGCTTTCCTTTCTTTTTCTTTCTCTCTTTTCTTTTTTCCCCCTTTTTTCTTATACTTCAATTTTTTTCTCTCTCTCTTTTTAATTTTTTTTTAATTTATTTTTTTGCTGTGTTGGGTCTTTGTTGCTGCGTATGTGCTTTCTCTAGTCGCGGCGAGTGGGGGCTACTCTTGTTGCGGAGCATGGGCTCCAGGCACATGGGCTTCAGTAGTTGTGGCACACGGGCTCAGCAGTTGTGGCTCGCGGGCTCTAGAGTGCAGGCTCAGTAGTAGTGGCGCACGGGCTTAGTTGCTCCGCGGCACGTGGGATCTTCCCGGAACAGGGCTCGAACCCGTGTCCTCTGCATTGGCAGGCGGATTCTTAATCACTGCACCACCAGGGAAGTCCTCTCTCTCGGTTTCCACTGTTTTTCTGGTTTAGAGCCAGATCTCTGCTTTTTTTCTTTTTTTTTCTAATATTTTATTTCCTCTCCCCCACCCCCACCCACTTTCCTGTTCCATATTTCTACATGCCTTACAGGACCCCTTTGAGTGGGCTCTGCACCAACCCTTAATCCCCACATGTCAAAACAGATTTCCTTTCTCTTACTTACATAAATAAGATGCTGTCCAGGCTTCCAGGTAATGAAGTATTTTCTCTTCTTCACACCCCGCAACCATTCCCTTTTTGCACTGCCAAATTTTTTTTTTTTTTCCTTTTCCGTTCTCTGATTTAAAACTGCATTTGGGTGTTGGAACGAGCCCTGTCTGGGTCCTGGCCCAGGCTTAGCCATTAAATCACGGAATAACCTTGGTCAACTATATCCCTCTCTCTGGTTTTCCTTTTATTTCTTCATCTGTAACATGAGTGGGCTTGATTGTTTGAGATGTGATGATCAGCCTAGCTCTAAAATTCTGATTTCTTCTTGCTCCTCTCTGCCAGCCTTCAGAGATACATGGGATGAATCCTCATTACCCTCTTTTTTTTCCTGCCCTTCTATTGCCCTTCATCCATCACTTTTCCTCCCAATTTTACCTTTGTCTCTCATTCCGAGGGTTCCAGGAGATTCTTTATCCTCAGTACACCTCCCTCAGCAGAACGTAAGTAATGCAAAGGGCCTTCCAGACTTCCTAAGGGCGGGACTGAATTTTGGATGACCTACTTATGTTGCCTGGGAAACGAATTTTCTAGAGAAACCAAGGACTAACAGTGAAACTGATTAGCTGGTTTACAACACGCGGGATAACTGTGTGACTAATGACTGAGTGCCTTGTAGGGGGATTAACTTATTAAGAGGCTGATTTACAGGGAGCCTAATTTGACTGACTAACAGGGCAGGCTGTGAAGGGGGTGGATGATCTGATTAGCTGATTAAATGATTTACGAGGGGACTAACTGTTGACCCATCAGGGCGCTAGCCTGATCCTCCATCGACACACCGATTGGTGATCTTACTGATATTGGTGACCCCCTAGCTCCCCTTCAGGCTGACTGAGTGACCCACTTGGTGGCAGGCTGACAAATACAGAGACAGGCTCCCAATGAACTGGCTGGCTAGTTGGTGAGCTAGCTCTCAGGGAGCCTCCCAATCTGATCCAGAATTGGCCTTTCTGACTAAGGGGATCTCGGAGGCCTCTCAGGACGGACAGCCACCTTGGGAGGCCTCACTGATGTCGTAGCTGCCTAGCTGCCCAAGGTCACTCGGACTGACAGAGATGCCCTACTTTCATGGAAGCCCAGTTTGGACAGTCCCAACGCAGGTTCTACACTCAATAACTGACGGGAAAGCCAACAGGCCCAGCGCGGCCCCGTGAGGCCCTGCGGGGCCTGATGCCCTGGCCTGTCTGCAAGTGGAAGGCTGCAGCTCAGTGCCACGTGGAAACTGCTCTGGATCCAGGCTGTGTGCCTCCTGCGCATGTGCTGTACGCGTCCACCCGGCAGCCAATCAGCTACTGCATGGGCCTGTTTCATAGCCAATCAGCGACTGCATGGATTAGTAGTCCACAGCCAATCAATGAGGCAGATGAAGCTTTGGGAGTTGATGCACAGCTGCAAGAGCCAATCAGGAGCTGAAAGCACATGCCCGCCCCCCCCTCTTTGTGTGTGGGGGCCTGGTGGGGGAAGGGGATCAAGCTTCAGGGCTTGAGCCAATCAGTAGTGTGGGTAGTGCTATGGAAATTTAGGAGTCAATTTTCTTCTCAGAGAAGCCTTTTTTGACCATGTTCATGAAAACCATGGGGGGGGGGTGGCAAATTAGGAGTTTGGGATGAACAGATACACATTACTATATATAAAATAGATAAACAACAAGGACCTACTGTATAGCACAGGGAACTATATTGAATATCTTGTAATAAAGTATAATGGAAAAAAATCTGAAAAAAAATAGTCACTTTGCTGTACACCCGAAACTAACACAACATTGTAAATCAACTATACTTCAATAAAAAAAATTTCAAAAACAAAAATCACTCTGCCCTCACCCTGATGGCTCTCATTCACACACACACACACACACACACACACACACACCCCTTCCAGAATTCTGATTGGGATTTCATTGAATTAACAGATGAATTTGGGGACAATTTGACCAGGAACACAGCACAATATTCTTTCTAAAAACTGCGATAGGCCTTTCCTCGCCTTCTGAGACGGCCCACACTATGTCTGTGGAGTGTGTTTCCCTCTAAATAAATCCATTTCTTACCTTAAAAAAAATTGTGATAAAATATACATTACATAAAATTTATCATTTTAATCATTTCCAAGCGTATAATTGAGTGTCACTAAGTACACTCACAGTGATGTGCAACCACCACCTCTATCCATCTCCAGAAAACTTTCCATCATCCCAAATTTAAACTCTGTGACCACTAAACAATACCTCCCGTTCCTCTCTCCCCTCAACCCCTTGTAATCACCATGCTACTTCCTTTCTCTAGGAATCTGACTAGTCTTAAGTACCTCATCTAAGTGGGACCACATAATATTTATCCTTTTGTGATTGGCTTATTTCACTTAGCATAATGTTTTCAAGGTTCATCCACGTTGTAGCATGCAACAGGATTTCTTTCCTTTTTAAGGCTGGATAATATTCTGGTGTGTGTGTGTATGTATGTACATATATATATATATGTGCCACATTTCGTTTATCCATTCATCTGCCAATAGACACTTTGGTTGTTCCACCTTTTGGTTATTGTGATGCTGCTGCTATGAACATTGGTTTACAAATACCTGTTTGAGTCCTTGCTTTCATTTCTTTGGGGTATATACCCAGAAGTGGCATTACTGGATCATATGGTCATTCTATGTGTAATTTTTTGAGGATCCTTCAGACTGTTTTCCACAGTGGCTTCAACATTTTACATTCTCACCAGCAATGCACAAGGGTTCCAATTTCTCTGAAACTTCATCAACCTCCCTATTTTTTCTTTCTTTGATAATAGCCATCCTAATAGGTATGAAGTAATATCTCATTATTACTTTTATATCTTCTTTGGAGAAACGTCTATTCAAGTCTTTGACATTTTAAAAATTGGATCATTTGTATTTGTTGAGTTGTAGGAGCTCTTTATATCTTGTAGATGTTAATCCTTTTTCAGAGATATGATTTGCAAATATTTTCTCCCATTCTGTGTGTTGCCTTTTCACTATGTCGATAATGTTACTAGATACACAAATGTTTTTAATTTTGGTGAAGTCCAATTTTTTCACTTTTCTTTTGTTGTCTCTGTTTCACTGTCATATCTAAGGAATATTGGTCTGTAGTTTCATTTTCTTGTAGTCTCTTTGTCTGGCTTTGGTATCAGGGTAACGTTGGCCTCAAAGAATGAGTTAGGAAGTGTTCCCTCCTCTTTGATTTTTTGGAAGAGTTTAATAAAGATTGATGTTAATCCTTCTTTAAATGTTTGGTAGAATTCATTCATGAAGCCATCTGGTCCTGAGCTTTTCTTTGTTGCGAGGTTTTAAATTATTGATTCAATCTTATTACCAGTTATAGGTCTATTCAGATTTTCTATTTCTTCATGATTTAGTCTTAGTAGATTGTGTGTTTCTAGGAGTTTATCCATTCATCTGGGTTACCCAATTTGTTGCTATACAATTGTTAACAGTACTCTCACAGTCTTTTTTTTTTTTTTTTAGAATCAGTAGTAATATTCTCACTTTCATTTCTGATTTTTGTAATTTGAGTCTTTTCTCTTTCATTCTTAGTTGATCTAGTTAAAAGTTGGTCAGTCTTGCACTTCCCTGGTGGTAGAGTGGTTAAGAATCTGGCTGCCAATGCAGGGGACATGGGTTTGAGCCTTGGTCGGGGAAGATTCCACATGCTGCAGAGCAACTAAGCCCGTGCACCACGACCATGGAACCTGCGCTCTAGAGCCTGCGATCCACAACTACTGAGCCCACGTGCCACAACTACTGAAGCCCTCATGCCTAGAGCCCGTGCTCTGCAGCTAGAGAAGCCACCACAATGACAAGAACGAAGAGTAGCCCCCACTCACTGCGACTAGAGAAAGCCCACATGCAGCAACGAAGACCCAACACAGCCAAAAATTAACTAAATAAATTTATATTTTGAAAAGTTGGTCAGTCTTGTTGATCTTTTCAAAGAATCAACTTTGTTTTGTTGATTTTTTCTATTGCTTTTCTATTCTCTTTCATTTATCTCCATTCTAATCTTTATTATTTATTTCCTCCTGCCAGCTTTAGGTTTCGTTTTGTTTTGTTTTTCTAGCTTCTTAATCTGTAAAATTATGTGGCTTGTTTGAGATCTTTCTTCTTTTTGAATGTAAGCGTCTACAGCTATAGATTTTTCTTTTAGCACTGCTTTGACAGCATCCCATAAATTTTGGTATGTGTTTTGGTTTTCATTTGTCCCAAGGTATTTTCTAATTTCCCTGGTGATTTCTTCTTAGATTCTTTTTTTTTTTTTTTGCGGTACGCGGGCCTCTCACTGTTGTGGCCTCTCCCATTGTGGAGCACAGGCTCCGGACACGCAGGCTCAGCGGCCATGGCCACGGGCCCAGCCGCTCCGCGGCATGTGGGATCTTCCCGGACCGGGGCACGAACCCGTGTCCCCTGCATCGGCAGGCGGACTCTCAACCACTGCGCCACCAGGGAAGCCCCTCTTCTTAGACTCTTGATTGTTGAAGAGCGTGCTGTTTAATTTCCACATAGTTGTGAATTTTCCAGTTTCCTTTCTGTTATCGATTTCTAGTTTTAGTCCACTGTGATTGGAAGAGATGCTTTGTGTGATTTCCGTATTTTAAACTTTATTAAAACTTGTTTTTTAACAAAGAGAAGTTTCCTTTTCCCTGTTGCAATAATCCCATTCCCCTTATTGCAATAATCCTTTTGAACAAACTCTCTTTTTATCTTAATCCAGATTTGTTTTTTGTGTGACAGGCTGAAGGAGGAAGTCCAGCCTCCTCAACATGGCTACAAAGTCTTTGGAGAGCAGAGATCAGTCAAAGTTTCTAGGGATGTGACCTCACCTTGTGTCTTTTACCCCAGGCCTCACTACTGCACACTGATCTCTCTTGCCCAAACAGCTGCCAGGTCGTCTCCCACCTCCTTGTTTTATACCTGATGTTATTACTACCTGGGCTGCTTTGCATTTTCTCTGCTGGGCCAACTCCTGCTTTTCTCCTAATACCCTACGTCCATCTTGATAGGAACCACATCACACTGTGTTTTAATAGGTTACGTATTTCTGTTCCTTCCCCAAACCTTACCCCATGAACTTGAACTCGTCTGAGGCAGAAACTGTATCTTCTTCCTTTTGTTATTCTTGGTGTATGGTAGAATGCAGATTGGGAACAACAACAGACAGAAGTCTGGGGAACAAAGAAATGAGGAACAAATGTAGGAATTTCCCACAGCTCCCCTCATGAATGCGATGCAAAGGAACTGAAATGCACTTAATTGTTTTGAAACTTTTCCAGGAGTGAAGAAATGGTGTTTGTGGTGACTTCGAAAAGAAGAACTGGAGAAAGTTTGTCGTTCCACTGAAGTATCTGTGTGAGTGCAGAGGAGGGAGGCTCTAACCCAGTGGTTCTGCTGGGGGTGGGGGACGTTTTGCTCTCCCACGGGCATTTGGTAATGTTTGGAGACATTTTTGGTTGTCAAAACTGGCCAGCGGAAGCTACTGACATCTCATGGATAGAGATCAGAGGTGCTCCTTGACATCCTACAATGCACAAGACACACCTGCACAAGAAAGAGTCATTCAGCCCCCAATTGCCCAGATATCAGTAGTGCTGAGGTTGATAAACCGGACTCTAATCCACCCACGGGAAAGTGCAGGGGTGGGGGCGGGGTAAAGCAGGGAAGGTATTGATAGCTTGTTTGAGGAGGTGATACTTGAGTCAGATCTCAAAGGATAAGCATGTATCGCAAAGATGGAGAAAGGGGACAATATTATAGTGGGATGGGACCATATGAATGAAGGTTGGAGAGACAGGAAGGGGTATGAGATCTTCATGAAGTGACAGGGATGTGGCTAAGATGTGTGAAGTGGTGGCTAAAAGGGGGTGTGTTTAGGGTAGATGAGAGCGCCAAATCCTAACCACTAGACCACCAGGGAGTGCCAAGGGTAGATGAAGGTGTGAGCGTGAAAATTCTTGAATAACTCTCACGGAAGTTGATATTTCATCTTGAGGGAAAGGGGCAGGCATGGAAGGACATTTAGGAGGAGAGGGACAGAGTTGGAGCTGCATATTCGCTCCCTCTGCTGCTGCTGGATGGGATGACACCGGAGCCCAGATTTTTAAGGAGGAGGGTGTTTACGGAGCACAGGCTCCGGACGCGCAGGCTCAGCGGCCATGGCTCACGGGCCCAGCCGCTCCGCGGCATGTGGGATCTTCCCGGACCGGGTCACGAACCCGCGTCCCCCGCATCGGCAGGCGGACTCTCAACCACTGCACCAGCAGGGAAGCCCGAGGAGGGTGTTTTAATGATCAGGGGAGAGAGGCCAGGCTGGGCTAGAGAAGAGGGGACAGATCAGGGAGTTGCTGACTCAGGGGGAACGGGTGAAGAAAGGGGGGGGATTGAAACAGAACCCTGACCACGAAGGCTTGAAATAAGCCTCATACTTCTCCTTTGCTAACTTGCATGTCAACATCCTTTACCCATGACCGCAGAAATACCCACTTATCAGGGTGCCGCACGTTTACAGCTTCAAACCTAGCGGTTGTTTAGTAAGTTTAATGATTACCTGGGCGGTGTTTCTCTGGGTACACTCTGACCAGCCACCTGCAGGTGACAGTCACTGCCGGCTCACCAAGCACAGGGCACTGCACCATGCCTGGGGGCATGAATTCACTGAATTCTCAAAACAACAAAATGAGCTAAGGAAGGTTGTCCTCCCCATTTGACACATGAGCAAGTGGTAGTAGCAAGAGGTTAAGTGGTGAAGCAGGTGCTTGAATCCTGGTGGAAGGACTTTAAATGACTATTATTAGTATTATCATTATTATTTTAATAAAGGAGAAATTATCATGACATAAAATTAACCATTTTAGGGCTTCCCTGGTGGCGCAGTGGTTGAGAGTCCGCCTGCCGATGCGGGGGACGCGGGTTCGTGCCCCGGTCCGGGAAGATCCCACATGCCGCGGAGCGGCTGGGCCCGTGAGCCATGGCCGCTGAGCCTGCGCGTCCAGAGCCTGTGCTCCGCAACGGGAGAGGCCACGGCAGTGAGAGGCCCGCGTACCGCAAACAAAACAAAACATTTTAAAGTGAACAATTTAGTGGCATTTCGTATATGCACAATATTTTGTAACCAACACCTCTGTCTAGTTCCAAAACATTTTCCATCACCCCCAAAAGAAACTTCATACCCATGAAACAGTTACTCTCCAGTTCCTCCTCCCCAAAGCCCCCCGCAGCCCCTAATCTGCTTTCAGTCTCTATGGATTTACCTATTTTGGAGGTTTCATATAAATGGAATTTTACAACATGTGACCATTTGTGTCCTGCATCTTTCATTTAGCATATTACCGAAGTTCATCCATGTCGTAGCGTGTATCCGTGCTCTTCTGGCTGAATGATATGCCATTGTAGGGATGGATCACATTTTGTTTATCCATTCATCCATTGATAGATATTTGGATTTTTTCCATTTTGTGGTTATTAGGAAAGGGCTTACAATTTTTTTCTTTTCCATTATGGTTTATTACAAGATTTAATATAGTTCCCTGTGCTGTACAGTAGGACCTTGTTGTTTATCCACTCTATATATAATAGTTTGCATCTGCTGATCCCAAACTCCCAATCCTTCCCCTCCCCTCTTCCACCCCTCCCCTCCTCAGCAACCACAAGTCTGTTCTCTATGACTGAGTCTGTTTCTGTTTCGTAGGTAAGTTCATTTGTGTCATATCTTAGATCCCGCATGTAAGTGATATCATATGGCATTTGTCTTTCTCTGTCTGACTTTCTTCACTTAGTATGATAATCTCTCAGTCCATCCATGCTGTTACAAATGGCATTATTTCATTCTTTATTATGGCTGAGTAATATTCCATTGTATATGAATATCACATCTTCTTGATTCATTCAACTCTCGATGGACATTTCGGTTGTTTCCACGTCTTGGCTACTGTAACTGGTACTGCTGTGAACATTGGGGCGCGTGTATCTTTTTGATTTAGAGTTTTCTTTGGAAATACGTCCAGGAGTGGGATTGCAGGATCATATGGTAACTCTATTTTTAGTTTTTTAAGGAACCTACATACTGCTCTCCATAATGGCTGCACCAACTTACATCCCTACCAACAATGTAGGAGGGTTAGGGGCTTACAGTTTTAATAGCTGCCCTCCCCTGCCTTCACTAAGACAGGTTAGACAGCCTCTAGGCCCTGTGATTAAAACTACAGTGGAGAGATGAATGAGGTCTGTGGGGTTCCAGAGGAGGGAGTTCCAGAATCTTCCCCAGGGGACTTCCCTGGCGGCACAGTGGTTAAGACTTTGCAGTCCCAGTGCAGAGGGCCCGGGTTTGATCCCTGGTCCGGGAACTAAATCCCACATGCATGCCACAAGTAAGAGTTCTCATGCCACAACTAAGGAACTGAAAAGCTGCAACTAAGGAGCCGGTGAGCCTGCCTGCTGCAACTAAGACCCAATGCAAATACATAAATAAATATTTTTTTAAAAGACTCTTCCCCAGATGATAGGACAGGGTTGAAGAAGGCGTCATGCTGAAAGCTGGGCCTTGAATACTACTGGACCTGGTAGCTGGGTCTTGAGGCACTTTGTACAGTGGCCAGGAGAAGCTTACAACCCCCGGGGAGAGAAGAAGATGCAGACTCGCCAATTCAGGAAGTGTTTAGGACAGTGGCCTCTTGGAGGAACAGACAGAGAGGAACCTAAATGGAAACCAGAGAGACTGGAGAAGGGGAGGAGGCCTGTTTCACAAGATCCAAGAAGTGCTGGGCCAGAAGTTGTGTCCCGGTGGGGAGATGGAGCTAATCCAGGCACGAGGGTGCGATGCTCTCCTTGGCTGATACTGGGAGTCAGGCACCACGCTACTGGACGGACATTCTCGAGTCCTGGACGGAGGACCCAGGGGAGAACCAGGTTTGAGGGATGATACAGAGTCCAGCTTGGGATACACTGAAAGCAAAGCACCTGCGGTCAATCAGGGAGAGATGTGGAGGAGGACACTGGGATTCAGAACTTAGGAGAGAGGCTTGGGCTGGAAACAACATGGGAAGCCTCAGCAGAGCCCGGCTGTGTCTTCCCCTTGCACTTGAGTGCAAATCATTTCAAAGGTTAACTGAGTCCAGTTTATGTGTTGTGTCCAAGGCTAGGCTCTGAAAACACAAGGCTGGACATAGTACTGTCCCTGCCCTGGGGAAGCTTATCGTTTGGTGGAAATCAGAGTTAGAAACTTACAAGGATCATCTTTTTAAAGCTTAATGTAAATTTTATTCAAGAGTAATATTCATATAGAAAAGAGCACACATCATAATTGTTTGACTCAAAAATGTTTCATAGGGACTTCCCTGATGGCGCAGTGGTTGAGAATCTGCCTGCCAGTGCAGGGGACACGGGTTTGATCCCTGGTCCGGGAAGATCCCACATGCCACAGAGCAACAAATCCCATGCGCCACAACTCCTGAGCCTGTGCTCTAGAGCCCGGGAGCCACAGCTACTAAGCCTGTGTGCTGCAACTACTGAAACCCTGGTGCCCTAGAGCCCACGCTCCGCAACAAGAGAAACCACTGCAGTGAGAAGCCCACACACTGCAACAAAGAATAGCCCCCGCTTGCCGCAACTAGAGGAAGCCCGTGCGCAGCAACAAAGACCCAATGCAGCCAAAAATAAATAAAAATAAATTTCAAAAAAAAAAAGGATAGGAGTAGGATCCAGTATTTAGAAAACAACAACAACCTTTCATAGAGTGACTATATCTGAGCAATGAATGCCCAGATCAAGAAACAGATCCTTACTGGAAACCCCAGGATACCCCTACTGCCCTCCTACAGCCAGTACCCACTGAGGGTAACCAGTATGTGGACTTCTAATACCTAAGATTAGGGTTTTTGATTTTTTTTTCAGCTGCGCCACATGGCTTGTGGGATCTTAGTCCCCCAACCAGGGACGGAATCTGGGCCCTCAGCAGTGAAAGCTGCTTTTTAACTTTTTTTTCCTTCTTTTTTTTTTTTTGCGGTACGCGGGCCTCTCACTGTTGCAGCCTCTCCCGTTGCGGAGCACAGGCTCCAGACGCGCAGGCTCAGTGGCCATGGCTCACGGGCCCATCCGCACCGTGGCATGTGGGATCTTCCCGGACCTAGGCACGAACCAGTGTCCCCTGCATCGGCAGGCAGACTCTCAACCACTGCACCACCAGGGAAGCCCTTTTTTCCTTTTTTTTTAAGATTAGTTTTGTCTGAACCTCATATCAATGATATCACATAGTATGTATGCTTTGTGTCTGGGTTCTTTCACTCAACATTGTTTGGAAGATTCATACATGTTGTGTGCAGTTGTTGCTTTTTCCATTGCGTAAATAATTTACTCTCTATTTACCTGTCTTACTGTTTTTTGTTTTTTAGACTGAAGTATAGTCGATTTACAATGTTGCGTTAGTTTCTGGTGTACGGCACAGTGATTCAGCCATATTATATATATGTATATATATATATGTACTTTTTCATATTCTTTTCCACTATGGCTTATTACAAGATACTGAATATAGTTTCCTGTGCTATACAGTAGAACCTTGTTGTCACCTGTCTTACTGTTGATGGGAATTTGGGCAGGTTCCTGTTTTCAGCCATTACAACAAGCACTGCTATGAACACTCTTGTATACATTTGGTGAACACGTGTACGCGCTTCTGTTGGGTGCACACCTGGGAGTTGAACGGCTGTCTCAGGTGCTCAGTGTAGGAGAGTTCCAGTTGCTCCACGTCTTCACCAACACTTGATGTTTTTTTTTTTTTTTGAGGTACGCGGGCCTCTCACTGCTGTGGCCTCTCCCGTTGCGGAGCACAGGCTCCGGACGCGCAGGCTCAGCGGCCATGGCTCACGGGTCCAGCCGCTCCGCGACATGTGGGATCTTCCCGGACCGGGGCACGAACCCGTGTCCCCTGTATCGGCAGGTGGACTCTCAATCACTGCGCCACCAGGGAAGCCCCTTGATGTTCTTTAAGGAAACATTTTTTATTGTGATGAAGTACCCATGACATACTGGTTTAACCATGTTTCAAGTGTACAATTCAATGGCATTAAGCATATTCACATCACCACCGTCTGTCTCTAGAACTTTTTCATCACCCGAAACTGAAATTCTGTACCCACTAAACATTAACTGTCCACCGACACCCCAGTCCCCAGACCCTGGTAACCACCATACAGTACTTTTAAAAACACTGTGATAAAAAAAAAATAACATAAAATTTACCATCTTAACCATTTTTAAGTGCACGGTACAGTAATGTTAATGATATGCACATTGTTGGCCATCAAATCTCTAGAATGTTTTCCTCTTGCAAAAATGAAACTCTACACCTATTGAAGAGCAATTTCCTAACTCCCCTTCTCTGAGTCTCCCCCAGGGCCCCTCTACCTTCTGTTTCAGAGTCTGATTTCCTTAAATACTTCCTATAGCTGGAATCATGCAGCATTTGGCATTCTGTAACTGGTTTATTTCACTTAGCGTAATATCCTCAACACTTGATTTCCTTGACATTATTTTTATTATCTTAGCCAGTGTAACTATGCAGTTGGCACCACTGTGATTTTAATTTTTATTTCCTTGACAGCTACAGAAGTTGAATACTTTTCTCTATGCTTATTGGCCATTTGACTATTTGTCTTCCTATTCGGTTGTCTGCCTTTTTCTAATGGATTTGTGGAAGCTCTTTACATAGCCCTTTAAATTTTTTTCAAATTTATTTATTTTAAAATATATATATTTATTATTATTATTATTTTATTTATTTTTGGCTGCGTTGTGTCTTTGTTGCTGCATGCGGGTTTTCTCTAGTCAGGGTGAGCAGGGGCTACTCTTTGTTGCGGTGCGCGGGCTTCTCATTGTGGTGGCTTCCCTTGTTGCGGAGCACGGGCTCTAGGCATGCGGGCTTCAGTAGTTGTGGCACGCGGGTTCAGTAGTTGTGGCTCGAGGGCTCTAGAGCACAGACTCAGTAGTTGTGGTGCATGGGCTTAGCTGCTCCGCGGCATGTGGGATCTTCCCAGACCAGGGCTTGAGCCCGTGTCCCCTGCATTGGCAGGTGAATTCTTAACCACTATGCCACCAGGGAAGCCTTCAAATTTATTTTTAAATTATTTATTATTAAAAAAATATATTCATTATATATCCTGGGTGTCCTTTGTTAGATACATGTATTGGGAAATATCGTCTCCATCCAGAGAGGTAAATTTAGATTTACTTAAAAAAATAATACATGTTTTATCTCCTCCCTCCCAGAAAAACAAACAAACAAAAAATAATTCATGTTCTTAAAAACAGTCAGGCAAAACAGAAATATGTGGTAGAGCCAAAAGCTGACATCTCCCTCCATCCTGAGGTTAACTTAACACATAACAATGTAGTTAACAACTCCCAAAGTGCATTTTCCCCACTTAACAATGTACCTAATGGATATTATCCCCATTTTACAGAGCAGGAAACTGAAGCACAGAGAGGTAAAGTGACTTGCCTGATATAACACCCTTAGGGTTACCAGGGCCTGGATTTGAACCTAGGACTCTCTGTGCCCTTTAGCCGCTCCAAGGAGCTTCACCTTCTCATTTATAAGCTCTGGCTCAGAGGGCAGCCAAGTCTTCAAGAATCGGTGCCTCGCACACATTTTCTTCAGAGATGCATTTTCTGGGTTCCAGCCTGGTTCTGGGGTTGGGGGCGGGGGCGTCATTTCTGGATCTTGATCTCTGAGTACTCAGTCGTGTCCTGGTCCTGAAAGTTGTGGGTCCTCAGCCTGTGCAAGTTGAGGGTGGCGTAATGGAGCTCCTGCTCCTTCCCTGAGGTGGAGGTGGCCGGAGCTGGGGTCTGGTAGTCTGAGGGGCTGTCTGAACAGGATTCATTGAGGTGACCCTGAGTGGAACGAGAGAAGAGCTTCAGAGCTGGCTGTTGAGGTCTGGAGAAGGGAACCTGGGGCTTGACGGGGGCAATTATTCCCTTATCCATTTCACACCCATTTCCTGAGGATTCACTCATTCACTCACTCACTCATTCATTCATTCCTTTAATCATAGTGGTCTGTTCTTTTTTCTCACCCTACTGAATGCTTACAACTTCCCTTCATGGATGATATAAATGTTATCCTCATTTTACAGTTAGGAAAACAGACTGAGTGAGCAAGGTGAAGTGATTCTTCCACAGACAAGATCCCTGACCTTGCACAGTCTATGAGGACAAGGGGACTGTATGAAATTGTTGCACACTCAAAACTTATCGAATTGCAAATTGTGATTTGATGGACAGAAGCAGGGTGCTGTGGGTGAGAGTCACAGAGGTCTGCAGGAGACCTGAACTACCCTCCAGGGGCTCACAGTGTGGTGGGGACAGGCCTGTGATTATTACAGGGATGCATGATGACAGTCGGTCTGGTATAGGGCAGGGGAATATTTAAATGACATAAATTGGCATGACATTAAAAAAGAATGAAATAAAACAGAAACAGACTCACAGACATAGAGAACAGACTTGTGGTTGCCAAGGAGGGTGGGGTGGGGGAGGGATGGATTGGGAGTTTGGCATTAGCAGATGCAAACTATTATATATAGACTGGATAAACAACAAGGCCCTACTGTATAGCACAGGGAACTAAGTATCCAGTGATAGGGCTTCCCTGGTGGCACAGTGCTTAAGAATCCACCTGCCAAAAAAAAAAAGAAGCTGCCTGCCAACGCAGGGGACATGGGTTTGAGCCCTGGTCCGGGAAGATCCCACATGCCGCGGAGCAACTAAGCCTGTGCACCACAACTACTGAGCCCACGTGCCACAACTACTGAAGTCTATGCGCCTAGAGCCTATGATTTGCAACAAGAGAAGCTACTGCAACAAAAAGCCCGGGCACTGCAACGAAGAGTAGCCCCCACTTGCCGCAACTAGAGAAAGCCCACATGCAGCAATGAAGACCCAATGCAGCCAAAAATAAATAAATAAGTTCATTAATTAAAAAAAAGCAATATCCAGTGATAAACCATAATGGAAAGGAATATGAAAAAGAATGTGTGTGTGTATATATATATATATATATATATATATAACTGAATCACTTTGCTGTACAACAGAAATTAACACAACATTGTAAATCAGCTATACTTCAATAAAATACATTTTTTAAAAAAAGAAGGAAATAATGCCGTTTTCAGCAACATGGGTGGACCTAGAGATTATCATACTAAGTGAAGTAAGTCAGACAGAGAAAGACAAATACCATATAATTTCACTTATATGTGGAATCTAAAAGAATGATACAAAAGAACTTATTTACAAAACAGAAACAGACTCACAGACAGAAAGCAAACTTATGGTTACAGGGGAGGCAGGGAGGGATAAATCAGGAGTTTGGGATTAGCAGATACACACTATTACATATAAAACAGATAATCAACAGGGTCCTACTGTATAGCACTGGGAACTACGTATAATATCTTTTAATAAACTATAATGGAAAATAATCTGAAAAAGAATATATATATAGGAATCACTTTGCTGTATACCCGAAACTAACACAATATTGTAAATCAGCTATAGTTCAATAAAAAATAAATAAAAAAATTAATTGGGGCAAGAAAGATGACTGAGGGCTTGACCAGTGCAAATGGGATCAGGACAGAGGAAATCTCAAATGCAAATGCACAAAGTCACAAAGAGTGAGCCCTGCCTGGAGATATAAGGATCCTGGAACCACTTACAATATGGGGCAGGGGTGGGGGGATTTGCACACCAACAAGCATGTCTGCGGCACCAGCTGGGTGTCCTGCAATTCAGCTCAATTCTGACACTGTTAAGGGCTCAGTCCCACAACACTGTCCCACCCTCCACCTCACATGCCAATCACAAGTCCCAGATTCTCACCTGTGCTTCTGACCAGACAGCTGTCGATCAGAGATTCCCACAACCCCTCTCCTCAGATCCCATTAATTTGCTAGAGCAGCTCACAGAACTCAGAGAAATATTTCACTTATTAAATTAGCTGTTTTTTTAAATTAAAGTATATAACTCAGGAACAGCCAGATGGAAGAGATGTGTAGGGCAAGGTATAGGGAAAGGGTGCAGAGTTTCCATGCCCTCTCCGATTGCTTCAATCTCTTCAAATCTCCACTTGTTCACCAACCTGGAAGCTCTCTGAGCCCCATACTTTGAGGGGTTTTATGGAGGCTTCATTCCATAGTCATGATCGACTGAATCATTGGCCCTTGGGGATTGAACTCATCCTCCAGCCCCTTTCCCATCCCTGGAGGTCAGGGCGTGGGACTGAAAGTTCCAATCCCCCAATTGCATGGTTGGTTCTCCCAGTAACCAGCCCCCATCCTTAGGTGCTTCCCAAAAGTCACCCCATGAATATAACAAGAAATACTTTTATCACTCCCATCACAGGAAAGTTCAAGAGTTCTAGGAGCTCTGTGCCAGGAATAGGGGATAAAGACCAAATATATATTTCTTATTATAAATCATAATATCATAGAATATAATAAGCTCATTTTGTGGGGAGGGACAGGTTGCCGGCTGGAGAGCTTGGCAGGGGACAGATCACAGAGCACCAGACTGAAGAATTTGGTCTTGATTTCCTAGGCCTGCGCTGTCCAGCGCAGGAGCCCCCAGCCACACGTGGCTCTTGAGCCCATGAAACGTGGTGAGTCAGAACAAAGATGTGCTGTGAGTACAAAATGCATACTGGAGTTCAAAGTCGAGAAAGAAAGAAAGAAAGAAAGAGAAAGAAAGAAAGAAAGAGAAAGAAAGAAAGAAAGAAAGAAAGAAAGAAGGAAGGAAAGAAAGAAAAAAGAAAGAAAGAAAGAAGAAAGAAGGAAAGAAAGAAAGAAATGAAGGAAGGAATGAAGGAACAAAGGAAGGAAGGAAGGAAGAAAGAAGGAAGGAAGGAAAGAAAGAAAGAAAGAGGGGCTTCCCTTGTGGCAGAGTGGTTAAGAGTCTACCTGCCAATGTAGGGGACATGGGTTTGAGTTCTGGTCCCTGGAGGATCCCACATGTCATGGAGCAACTAAACCCGTGAGCCACAACTACTGAGCCTGCACTCTAGAGCCCAAGAGCCACAACTACTGAGCCTGTGAGCCACAACTACTGAAGCTCTTGCACCTAGAGCCCGTGCTCCACAACAAGAGAAGTCACCACAATGAGAAGCCCACGCACCACAACGAAGAGTAGCCCCCACACGCTGCAACTAGAGAAAGCCCGTGTGCAGCAACAAAGACCCATGCAGCTAAAAATAAATAAATTAAAAAAAAAAAAGAAAGAAAGGGGGAGGGGGAGGGAGGGAGGGAAGAAGGAAGGAAGAAAGAAAAAGAAAGAAGGAAAGAAAACAGAGGAAGGAAAGAAGGGAGAAGGAGAGAAAGAAAAAAAGAAAGAAAGAAAGAAAGAAAGAAAGAAAAAGAAAGAAAAAAGAGAAATCTCAATAATTTGTATGTTTATGTTGACTGTTGATGACATGATGTTTGAAATAACACTTTGGCTACGTTGGGTTAAATAAAATATTATATTAAAATTGATCTCATGTTCCTTTCTACTTTTTTAACTTGGCTAAGTTTTAAGTTATATACATGGCTCGCATCATATTTCTGTTGGATCTAGACAGTGGGGAGCAAGTACAGGCTGACTGAAGGACAGCTGTTAGGGGAATTTCTTGCCGAGAGCTTGTTCCGGGAGGAGAGATGAAGCCAGTGACCCAGCAGAGAGAATGTGAGGGCTCAGCAGGGAAGGGGCCAAATGGAGATGAGCTTTGCTAAAAGGAAGATGGACAGGACTTGGGCAATTCTTGGCTCTGGGAAGTGATGGAGGGGAAAGAGGAGAGGGTGATTTGAGTGCAACAGGAAATTCAGGAGGAAGAACAAATTTGGAGGTGGGGAGGACGAACTCAGTTTTTGAGGTGCTGAGTAAGCTGCTATGGCCCCTGTTAGGGGAGAGGTGTCCAGTGGAGACACTGGATGGAAAGTTGCCCACATCACTCACCAGAGAGATGGAAGTCAACGCGGGACGGACGCCATCTCTGCTTGATGCCTTCTCTGCTGATTTCTTCCTGTAGATCTTCACTCTGAAAAGAGAGACCAGGGCCTTTCTTGGCTTGGTGGGTTCACTGCACGGAGCTGAGAAGGGCTGACTGAATGCAGGCCGGCGTCCAGCTGCAGAGACCATGACCAGAACACCTGCTCCCTCCTCCAGGATGGCTGGCACCAGAGTCCACACTTGGCCAAGATGTCAGGAGGCTACATTCCTGATGCCGCTTCAACTAACGGCCCTCCTTCCTGGCTTCATCACTCTACCAGGGCCCTCAGCTCTGAGCTTTGAGCTTTGAAAATTTCTTCGAGTCTCCCCCTCCTTCGCCCCTTGCCCCCCATACCACCACCTTGGGAAGTCTTGTCCCAAACTGGGGCCACCACTCACACAAAGAAGATGAGGCAGAGAGCTAGCAGGGCTGTGGCGCCAGATCCCCCGACGGCCCCCCAAACCACACAGGTCCTGGGTGCTGGCCTCCCTGCAAGTAAGAGGCTTGGGCTGACCTGCAGTCTCCCTAAGCAGGCACCTAAGTGACCAGCCTTCTCAAATCCACGACCCACGAGTGTGCCCACTTCTATCCAGGACTCTGTCCTTTGTCCCCCATCCTTCTATATAATTGCAGGTTCCTGTGTCCCCAGCCCCCACCCCAGCCAACCGACAGAGGACCCTGAACTCTAGTTCCCCTTTTGCCCTGAATCAGGCCCATTTCTCTCCCTCTCAGTATCTTCTAGGACGCAGGCTCGTGTGTCCCCTTTCCCCGGACACGGCCCTTCATAGCTCCCAGACCTGGCAGCAGCAGGACAGTGGCGCTCTGTTTCCCGTGGCCGTTCTGGGCCTCGCAGCTGAGTCGGAGGCCAAAGCTGAGCCCCTCGCGGAGGCTCAGGGAGCTGTTGGCCCAGGGCCCAGCCGAGCTGGAGGTGACCTTGAAGGAGGCGTTGCTAAAATTCCCCTCCAGCAACTCCTCCCCCAGCCGCCAGCGCAGGGAGGGGGCCGGCTGGGCTCGGGAGGAACAGTCGCAGTGCAGACCCTCCTCCTCCTGGGAGCAGGAGGGTCCCAGCAGCTGCGGGGGGTCTGTGGGGAGAGATGGGAGGGATCAGAGGAGACTCTCCCCTCCCTAAAACCCAGGCGTCCTTCCCTCTGGTGTGTTCCAACTCACTTTTCACAACGAGGCACAGAGATGCTTCCTTGGAGCCTAACGGATGCTGAGCTCGGCAGACATATTTCCCGTGGTCCTCCAGTTCCACCCGGGGCAGCTCCAGGACCCCAGGGTTCGAGGAATTGGAGGGGCTCAGGGTCAGGCTCCCCCGGATCCAGCTCATCCTGGCAGGAGGGTTGCTGTCGGCAACACAGTCCAGGCGTAGGAACTGGCCCTCCTGGACTGGGAGAGATAGGCTTTGGCCCAGAATTTCAGGTCCTGGCAAGACAGAGAGAAAGCTAGCTTCAGTCTACCTGTCGGTCTCTTCCATCGCCTAAGGGCTCATATCTTCCTGTTTTGTAGCGCTTGTCAATTTCCTCTGTGTAAAAACTCCCATCTTGGCCAATTTCAAGCACGTAATTTGAAGCCTCTGAACCCAGAAGTGGGAAAAGATGGACGCAATTGCACAACGGGCTCTCGCCAACCAGTAAGAGCTAGTCCCAGTACATCACTGAATGCAACTTAAAAAAAAAAAAAAATGGCGGGGGTTCCCTGGCGGTCCAGTGGTTAGGATTCTGTGCTTCCACTGCAGGGGGCACAGTCTACTGCCCCGGTTGGGGAACTAAGATCCCACAAGCCACGCGCTGTGGCCAAGAAAAATGGCATGTTTTTGCCTAGCAAAATCACCACACACTAAGTCAAAACCCCATGATTAGGCTGGAAATAAATCCTTCCAACTTATACACAGATGATTGCGTTAATATGAAAAGAGTTTCTTCAAATCATCAAGAAAAAGACCACAAAGAAATACGCATGGGGCTTCCCTGGTGGCGCAGTGGTTGGGAGTCCGCCCGCCGATGCAGGGGACATGGGTTCGTGCCCCGGTCCGGGAGGATCCCACACGCCGTGGAGCGGCTGGGCCCGTGAGCCATGGCCGCTGAGCCTGCGCGTCCGGAGCCTGTGCTCCGCAACGGGAGAGGCCACAACAGTGGGAGGCCTGCGTACCGCAATAAAAAAAAAAAAAAGAAATACGCATGGTTTTTAAACACAATGAAAGATACGCAACCTATTCACAAAATGATAATGCAAGTAACATGATAGTGCATTTACTTATGGTATCAGCAAGGATGAAAATGTTTAGCAGGGAAATAGACACATGGCAGGGGGTAGTATAAGCAGAACAACTTCCATGTAGCTCGATTTGGCAATATCTGTAGAAATTACAAACATACCCTTTGATCTAGGACTTCCTTCTCTCTCAAGAGTAATCTTCCAGACCCACACATTTGCCTTGTCTTTGCAAAGGATTGGAAACACCATAGTTTTCCACTAACAGGAGACCTATTAAGTACTTTATCATATAATATACTTCTAATTGGAAAACCACGGGGTCATTATTAAGAATGAAGAAGGTTTCCTATGTACAGATACAGGAAAATCTCCAAGATATACCAAGTTTGAGAAAAAGGCGAGTTTAGTTTGTAGAAATGTACCTTCCTTAGTCACTTCCTTAGTTGTGACAAATATGCCATGTTGATGGAGGATTTTAATGATGAGGTGAGAGATTTGTGGAAAGTCTCTGTACCATGTGAGTCTAAAATTACTCCACATGAAAAGTTTAGTAAAAAATACTAATAGAGATGCAAAGCATGTGGGTAGCATGAGCTGCATATATGTGTGTGTTTTAAAATGTATATGTGTAGGTTCTACTCTAAAAGATAACCAAGAGGGGAGATACACAAGTGCTGAATACTATTTTATTCTTATTAAATTTTGCTAGGGACTGAACTATGTTCCCCTCAAATTCATATGTCAAAGCCCTCACCTCCAATATGATGGTATTTGGAGGTATTTGGATGGGTCTTTGAGAAGTCATTAGGGTTAGATGAGGTCATGAGATTGAGATTCTCACGATGACGTTAGTGTTCTTATAAGAGATACCAGAGAACGTAGACAAAAAGCAGCCGTGCACAAGCCAGGAAGCGAGCCTTCACCAGGAACCCGATCAGCCGGCCCTTTGATCTTAGACTTCCCAGCCTCCAGAGTTGTGAGAAATAAATTCCTAGTTTTTAAGCCACCTAGTCTCTGGTATTTTATTGTGGCAGCCTGAGCTAACTAACACACATTGTATGCTTATTCTTTTCTTTTCTTTTCTTTCTTTTTTAAACTATGTTCTATATTTTGTTTTATTTATTTATTTATTTTGGCTGTGCCGTGCGGCATGCAGGATCTTAGTTCCCTGAACAGGGACTGAACCTGCGCCCCCTGCATTGGGAGCGTGGAGGCTTAACCACTGGACCGCCAGGGAAGCCCCGTATGCTTACTACTGTAAACAATAACATTAAAATGAGGGAAGGAAACTGAAGGAGTAGGTGGGGTCTAGATCCTAAGGAGAATGAGGGCAGGATGTGGGACAAGGATGGAGCCCTGGCAGTGCGGACAGCCACGTCCAACAGACAAGGAAGAGGCCACGCGATACCCCATGAGAGCAGGGTCAGCGAAAGGGGGAGGACAGTGTGTAAGCTGATGAGCCAGTGGGGGTTTTCCCACCTCTGCTGTCCCCACCCCAGGCCTGAGCCTCTCTGCCATCTGAGTTCTGATCCCCAGCTCTGCTCCGAAGGGCAGAGACACTTCCACTTCCACCACACCCCTGGAGAAGAGAGGTTTAGACCTACCTGTGTCTTCTTTCCGGAACACTCTGATGGTCGGCTTCTGGGGTGCATCTGGACAGACAGACATAACTGTCCGCTTTTCAGTGGCAGGAAGGTAGGCATCGGCCCTTTTCCCCCAGAAACATTAGAAATAGGAAGAGGGTGGAGTAGTGTCCTCTTTCCTTCCTCCCCAGTTCCAGCTCGCAGGGCTCAGCACGCAGTAGCCCAGGCCCTCCCTCCCGTCCCCAACGCCCTCTGCCCTCAGGGACCCGGCGCCCTGGCCCCGGCTCACAGGACACGTTGAGTCTGATGGTTCTGTCTGTGCTCACGCCAGCTCCGGGGAAGGTCACTCGACAGGTGAGGTTGGTGCCATGGTCCTGGGGCCCCAGGGTGAGGGTGAGCACCGAGGAATGGGGGCTCTTGGGGTGCAGGGAAGTGAGGGCAACCCCGATCCAGGAGAAGGTGTGGGGTGGCCCCCTCTCACAGGCCCATGGCACTGCACAGGTGATATTCCTGGGGAGGCCAGATTCTAGGGTCCCCTGGACGTGGATGTCGGGTGTCTGTGTCAGAGCTGAAGAGGAGAGAGAAACAGAACCAGGCCCTGGATGGGGGGCCCCGAGTGTGCCCCTCAGAGCTGTTTCTGCCCCAGGCCAGCCGCAGCGGCCTGTCCTCCTAGGTCCCCTAGGGCCCCTCCCAGGATGAGAAGACAGGGGGTCCCCTCCCAGCCCTGCCCTGGGGGCCCTCAGGGCCCCTGTGTCTGTGTCCTCTCCTTGACACCATCCTTACCTGTTACATGCAGGTGGAGCTTGTTCCTTAAATAACTATATTTCACAGAAAGCCCTCTCTCCACCCTAAAGACGTATGTCCCCGTGTCTCCCTGCCGTGCATCTCTGATGTCCAGGGAGCAGTTGTAGGTCCGGGGGTCTCCAAGGAGGTGGAATCGGCCCTGGGTGTCCTTCAGCACCTCACGACCTGGGTTGTTTGTAGCCACTGGACGATCCTGGTCGGGTCTGGCCCCGCTCTGGAACCAGTAGCCGAAAGCTGGGACAGAGTCGTCCCAGTAGTCCCAGGGATAGTGGAAGAAGCAGGGCACGCGGACACACAGGCCCTCCTGCACCGTCACAGACCCCCGCACCTGCAGCCAGTAGCTCATGTACTGAGCCAGGGACCCTGCGGAGGAACAAGGGTCAGCTGCAGCCCCTGCCCCGCCCACCCCTCTCCCCGCAGCCCACCCACCTGCCCACAGCAGGGACAGCAGCAGCAGCGGCGGTGGCAATAGCAGCATCTTTGGGGTAAGACTGATGGGGCCTTTGTGTCACAGGATTGAGAGGAAGCTCTCACAGGAAGCCCAGAGCTGAGGTCAGAAGGTAGCCGAACACAAAAGAGGAACTCCGCACCCACATGCTGCCGGAGCTGCGTGGACCTTGGAGAGTCACCACTTCTACTTTCCGTGTGAGGCCCTGGTGAGGGTCACGAGCAGCGAATACAGCCCAAAGGCGTCTCCCGGATCCCTGTCCACAGCCTGTCCCTCCCACACCTCTGTCCGCAGGAAATCAGGCCGGTCAGTCCCCGTCAGGTGTGAGATGCAGGAGGGGCAGCCGGGAAAGCTCCATGCATGAAAGAGGGGGATGGGTCCCGCCAGGGTGAAAGAGGTGGTGATTAGTTACTGAAATTGTAACAGGGAAGAGTCAATCCTGACTCCATGTTGGATCTGTTTCTTCTACTTTAACCTTTGCTTTCCACTGCTTTTGTTCATTAAAAGGATACTGTCTCTACATAATGGCCTGCCTCGGGGAGCCCTGCCCCTCTGCCTGAAGGTTAAACCAAAGTGCCTTCGTTCAGGGAAACAGCTGGACGCTGTTCCACCCGTGGATGGCTGCAAGGAAGAAGAAATGAACACATTCCCTCCCCGAGGCTGGCCATTCCAGGAGATGTTTGCAAAGCTTGTGGCCTTTTTACTTTACTTCCTCATCTCCTCTCCCTCTCTGTGCTATAAAAGAAATTGGCATCCAAACCCCAGTAAAATGGTTTTTCAGAGACACCAGTCTGCTGTCTTCTAGGTCTGCCAGATTTCCGAATAAAGTTGTCATTCCTTCCCTCAACACCTCATCTCCGATTCATGCGCCCGTTGTGAGGCGAGCAGAGCAAGCTTGGACCTGGGAACAAAATGAACACGACGACGGCACAGGGGCACCTCTCCTTTCAGGGGAGTGGAGCACAAGGCAAGAATGCGACAGACTTTGTCTCCACCCTTGAGAACTTCTCCGACGCCCCAGCTCCTGCTGATACAGTGTGAGATAGGGGCAGCCCAGATAGAGGCTTGGAGGAAACCCCATCGCTCCATGCAGCTAGAAGGCGAGTTCCCAGGTGTAAATGGATAGAGAGGATGAGACCAGGATCCAGGAGGGTGGTCACAAGGACATGATCCCACAGGTGGTCCTGAAGCTTCCTGACCTGCTCACAGCCCCCTGCCGCAGGCCTCCCTGCACATGCCAGGCTTGGGAGCCAGTGTGACAGCCAGTGTGACACTGGGGGGATGCCAGTTTTTGGAGGTAGGCGGGCCCTGCCCTTCTCCCTTCCAAGCCTCAGCTTTCTCATCTGTCACATGGAAGGATCACAATGTTCAACCCTCGTCTGTGGGAGAATCTGATACAAGGACAGAGGTGGGCGTTTTCTACAGACTCTTCTGTGGCTGTCTTGCAGGTCAGGTGTCTGACCCTGCCCATTCCTCAGGGGTCATTCTGAGTCCCACCCTCAGCGAGAAGCTCGTGTGGTCAGCGCTCCCCTCGGGCTTCCTCCCCTGAGGGCTTTAATGCGGGGCTCAGGGGCACAGGCTCTGCAGCAGATGGCTCTAGGCTTGAGCTGGCTTCCCTAATCCTTGCTGTGCCACCTTGGGGAGGGGCTCAACCACTCTGTACGAAGGTGTGCCTATGCTCACACGGCGTTGGAAGCTGAGTTGTGTCACGCCCCAAATTCATATGTGCACGTCCTAACCCCCAGTACCTATAAATGTGATTGCATTTGGAGACAAGGCCTTTAAAGAGGTAATTAATATAAAATCAGGTCATTGGGGTGGGCCTTAACCTAATAGGACTGGTGTCCTTGTAAGAAAGAGAGATTAGGACACAGACACATACTGAGGGAAGACCACGTGAAGATACAAGGAGAAGATGGCCATCTACAAGCCAAGGAGAGAGGCCTCAGAAGGATGTCTATATACGTGTAACTGAATCACTTTGCTGTACAGCACTAATTAGCACAACATTGTAAAGCAACTATACTTCAATTAAAAATTTAAAAAATTTAAAATAATAATAATAAGAAGCCAGCCCTGCTGACACTTTGATCTCAGACTTCCAGCCTCCTGATCTGTGAGGAAATGAATTTCTGTTGCTCAAGCCGCCCAGTCGGCCGTACTTCCTTACGGCAGCCCTAGCAAGTGAACCCACGGGGTCACCCCGAAGATTCGACGTGTTCGTACAAGTGGAGGGCTCAGAGCAGCCTAGAGCAGCCCAAATTGACGCAGCCCACACAGTGGCCAGTGGTCAGCCTGCAGGATGGGGCCACTCCAAGGACAGGAGGAGAAAAGGGAATGAAAGAGGTGGTAACCCGGGGACACCTCGGCTTCTCCTCCTGGTCTCAGAGTGGCGGCAGCGAGTGGTGGCGTGAAGCGAGATCTTAATTCCCGGCCCAGGAATTGAACCTGGGGAGCCTGGATGAAAACCAGGAATCCCGGCCACCACACCCCCTGGCCCTTGCCCCCAGTGAAAAATGCATCTCTCACGGAGGCAAAACTGTAAAAACAGGTACAAAGCTTATTATTAGAGACACAGCACAACAAGTGGGAGAGCACACAGAGAAACAGTTTGTTTAGTTAAGATAGAAGCAAGGCAGAGACGCACACCCGGAGGGAAAGGGTGTGGGCGTCCCCCCCAATGAGGAAGAGCCCCATAAAAAGGCGGTTACGTCATTCATATAGGGCCGTTCTTCCGGGTCTTTGTTTACCTTTGGTCAATTATCTGGTTTCTTTTTCCACACCTGACCTGCCCTAGGACCCTCAACAGCATGCGTGCGCAGCTTTTTTCCAAGATGGATTCCAGCTTAGAGGCCTATGGGACGGACTTAGCCTCACATGTTATGGGGTGGTGCCCCCTCCTTTTTGACCCCAAGGAGCCTTTCTGCGCATGTGCAACGTTTCCCTTGCCCCAAGGATGGGAAATGCATGGCCTCTTGATCTTTTAACAGGGTTTGTCCCACTCTGTTCCTGCCATAAAAATGTCCAATGTCTGGTTATTTACCCTATTTCTGTCGCTGGTTTTTATATTGAGGTGCAGATCTTGAAAGATAGACAGGAGTCCGGTCATCAATATGGAGTCCTGGAGCCTGTTTGTCTCTTGCTTCAGGACATGTAAACAGGGGGCTGGGAGTGAATGTACGGCCTGGAGCCCATCTTCTTCTCACCCCAGGAAGTGTTAACAAGAGGCCAGTTGTAAAGGTCCTGCCTGGAGCCCATCTGTCTCCTGCCTCACTCCGTGCACCGGCTCTGATCTCTACTCCCTCTTACTTCACTCTGGCCACACTTCCGCTCCCCTCCCCAGGCCAGGACGTGCTGAACAGGCCGCTGTTCGGGCAGGTCCCTCCACTGGCTGAGTTGGTGGCCGCTCCTGCACCCTGGGTGCCTGTCTCCCATCTGTTGAGCAGAGTGTCCTGTGGGGTTGGGCTAAGGCGAGGCCACCACTGGAGGAGAACCAGCCAGGGTCAGGAAGGGGGATGGAGACACAATCACAGTCGGGCGTGGCCTGGGCTGATGCAGCGGGGAGGACGGGGCTGTGGGAGCCCCAAGGAGGGAGAGAGGACATAACCCGGATGATGGGACAGGTGAGCTCATTCCTGACACTATGATGATAACCCTTGACTGTTTCTCAGTCAGGGTTTGGGAAACGGTGGGTGTGAGTGTTCATCCTCGTTTGGCTGTAGGAACTGGGATGCCCTGACTCTGCATTGTTTTTCCAGTCCTGGGGTCCTAAACCAACTTGCCTTCTTCTTACCACTTTGCAGAATTCTCCTTTGGTTGTGTCTTGCACCATTCGCAGTGTTTATAGTTGTGAACAGAGGGAGAAGCAGGGTACAATGGGCCAATGTCATCTTGCCTGGATTGGAAGGGTAACCATCAACCTTTAATGTGTTGAGTCACATCACGCAGGCTGACATTAACATAAACGAAAGTCTGACTTAACTGTTCTTTCTGGGTGTAGGCGCCGGGTTTGGGCACCAGGCCTTTTCTTACACTACACCAGAATCTTTCATCTGTTCAAGTGTCACTTTAGAAACTGGGGCGTCATGCATTATCCCTGCCATGGTTTTGGTACTGCTGGTATATTTGGGGCTGGTATATTTTGTTTCAACTGATTTGCAGTAAAATTAGAGTGTTAGGCTTTGTAGGAGGACGTTTACAAGCTCTTGCTTCCCTCTACCTTCTCAACCCAGACTATAATTTTGAACTCACTTTGAAGGATAAGAAGGTGTTAGCCAGATGACTTCATGGGGCTGGGTCTTCCTGGAAGGAGAGATGCAGGTGCTCAAAGACAGTGAGGGATGCATCAGAATGGGTTCTTAGAGAATGGCTTGAGGGATAGGTGGTTTGGGATATGGTGATGGAGAAGCAGATTGGGTGAGACTAAGAATAACCTAGAACAGAGGTCAGAAAACTACAACACTGGGGCTGCCTGTTTTTGTGAATAAAATTTTGTTGGCACCCAGCCACATTAATTCGTTTGCAAATTGTCTATGGTTGCTTTTGCACTACAGTTGAATAGTTGCAACGGAGACCCTATGGCTTGAAAAGCCCAAATAGTTACTATCTGGCCCTTTAGCAGAAAGGTCTCCTGACCCCTGACCTAAAACGTCAGGTTGAGAAGCTTGTAAATTATTCTTTGGGCTTGAGGAGAGAGCAGTATTTTGGCTATGGTCAGCTCTAAGATTTAGGAAATTCTCTAAATGTTATTACTTGATTTTGGCTATAGCAGGACTAGTAGAAGACAGGGAGGGTGGAAAGGGAAGATTCAGGAATGGAAAGAGATGGTGCTGGAGGTCCAGTGAAGGAAGGGATCCATGGGAGGGTTTTGAGTAGACAGTGAGACTGACATGTAGCCGATGTGGTGCAGGGGACAGGACATACCCAGCCTCTGGGTGAAATGTGCAAACAAACAAAAAAAATGTTGCCTGCCGTTTCAGTAAACAAAGGATGTTGTCCGCCATTAAACAATCAACCACTGCAGTCTCCCCCGGAGGTGTGCCCTGAGGGGAATTCAGGATGGAGAAAAACACGATCCTGGCCCTAGATAGTTAAGGCGCATAGCTAAGGAATAATTTCCAATCAGCTCAGACTCGTGCGTCTTCCCATACATAGAAAAGCTCTAAAAGCTCCAAAGTCATTACTCTGAGACGTCTGATTTTTGTAGTTAGACATCTTTTGATGTTCGACTACATGTTTGTTTGTTTGTTTTCAGCAAAAACACCTTTATATCCTGGCTCCTCCCTGACCTCTTTGGAGCAGCTCCTCAGAGCTATGGGAGAGGCTGTCTCCCAGGCTATAGTCCTCAGTAAGGTCCCCAAATAAAACATAACGTGCAACTTTTAGGTGGTGTCCTTTTTTTTCCAGTGGACAAAGGTCACAATGTATGAAGACTTCTGTTGCATATTTGGTACTTTCGTTTAATCCTTACAACAACCTTGTGATGCTGGACCTCTCACATCCGTTTCTCCAAAGCAGAAAACCAAGACATGGAGGGGAACGGTGTCGCGCATGCTATCATACTCTTAATGAATGAAAAAGCGTGGATTTGATGCCAGGTCTCTCTGAATGCAAAGCCTAAGATAGTTCCAATATAGCAGGAAAGTCACTAACAGTAGTTCATAAACCCATCACCTATGGGGATGTTAAGTCTCTAAGGATTAGCCTGTGGGTCCCCCTTCCTGTGGAGGAAATGGACGTTCTGGCTGAGGCCGAGGCCGTGTTCGGTTCCTCACTTGGTCCTGATCTCCGTGTATTCTGAGTGGGTGCTCTCCTCAGGATGGTGCATCCCATGGAAGCTGAGGGAGGCGTAATGCAGCTCTTCCTCCATCCCCAAGGTGGGGGTGGCCCCTGCCGAGCTTGTGGGGTCAGGAGGATCCTCTAACTTGGACTCTTGCCGGTGATCCTGGATGGAGAGCAAAGGAAGGGGTCAGATCAAGGTAGTTTCGGGGGGAGAAGGGAGAGAGGGTCCAGGAAGTGAATTTGACTCTGGGACAGAGCATCTATTCATTCTTCCATTCTGTTACCAAACGTTTCTGAAGGTTCCATTTAGTCAGTCATCCAACAAATGTAATGCTATAGATTGTTTTCCAGTTCTACTGAGCACCCACACAGACCTATGGAGAAAATATTACTATGTTACAGGGAGAGAAACGAAGTCTCAGAGAGGGTAGGTTCTTCCCAAGGTCACACATCTATTGATCACAAACTCAACTCCTGGCCCTCTGAGGTTTCCTGAGGTTTTCCATAAACAGGAGGGCGTTTATGGAAAAACTCACTTTTCCTGTGTGTCTCCTCCTTTACTCTCGCACTATTATCACACTCACAACGCTTCTGACACCAGATGTGTGGGTTCTTTGTACCCCCACACCAAGGAATTCTCCCACACCAGCTGGGTGTCCTACAATGTAACTCAATTCTGATGCTCTCTGCCTGGAGATAGTGTCAGATCCCACAGGTTGAGGGCTCAGTCCCATGAGACTGCCTCCCCCCCACTTCACATGTCAATCACAAGTCCAGGTTGTCACCTGTGCTTCTGACCAACTGGCTAGAAATCAGAGGTTCCTATGACCTCCTCCTCAGGTTTGATTAATTTGCTAGAGTGGCTCACAAAACTCAGGAAAACCATTTACTTACTAGATTACTAGTTTATTATAAAAGCATATAGCTTAGGAAGGCATGAAAAGTCCGATGAAGAAATACACAGGGCAAGGTATGTGGGAAGGGGTGCAGGGTTTCCATCGCCTCTCAAGACACATCACTCTCCCAGCACCTCCACTTGTTCACCAGCCAGAAGCTCCCTGTACCCCATACTATTGGGATTTTTATGGAGGCTTCATCATGATTAAGTGATGCATCTCTCCAATGCATCAGGCTTGTCCCAACCTCTGAGCCCAGCACTTGTGGCTCCCTCTGTTTAGAGCCCTTCAACGACTCTCTTTCAGGGGCTCACACTGTGTTCCTTCACTTCCTGCAGGTGTTTTCTAAAAGACTCCCACCCCCAGAACTGTCCCTCCCATTGCATTTCCCTCCATAGCTCTCATTTCCTGTATATTTTCCCTACTTACCTGTTCCTTGCTTTCACCACAACCGCCCCACTCCCGTCAATAAATGTAAGTCCTTGACAGCAAGGGACATTTTCCACTTGTAACATATGTCTCTGTAAAAACACGGATATTACCCAAGTTCTCAGAACAATCAACAAGTGGGAGATAGTTGCTGAAGGAATAAGTGAATGCATGGGTGATGGATTCGCTCAGAAACCTCAGTGATGGCCATATTAGTCATAGCTCAAGAAATAAATGAGTCAGGGATCAGAGGATGAGCATGAGTGGGGCTGGTTGATACGGACACGTGAGGAGAAGGGGGCAGATGGGCAGTGATTCTGAGGGGCAAAAATCTTACTTTGCTTGAGCAAGCCTGTTTGGAGGAAGTACAGCGTTAAAGCCGACTCTGGTTTTCCTGCCCTGAATGTCAATCAAGTTGTTAGGCAGTGTGGAGAAACAGTGCATTTCACACTTGGGCAGGATGGGATGACTGTCTAATACAGATGAAGGCAATGCAGACGCAGGCAATGTAGATGTTTGAGGGAAGGTGGGGAGGCTTCAGCAGGATAAGAACTAAGTGGGGAGCTCAGCTCAAAGGGAGTGTTTGTATCAAGCTGTATTTAGAAGAAACACAGACATGCTTTGCAGTGTATCAGTGCAGGAAGAGGTGATGGGGGAAAGGGATAGATCTCTGTTTGGGAGTCAGGAACAAGAGTACCATTGATGAATTGGAGAACCCAGCAGAAGTATATTTAGGGATGTATCCACCATGTGTTTCTGATGTTTTGACAACTGGGGCTTTGTTAACCCTCGAGGGATTGCCCCTGCCAGTGCTAGTCAAGTTCTAGAGATTCTAAGGGATCTGCCTGCAAGCCTGCCCTTCATATTGCAAATCGATCAGCCCAAACCACTTCCTTTATCAAACTCTTACTCTCTGGACCATTATCCTGCTCTCATCACCCCGGGGCCAGGTACCAGAAAACCAGAGACAACCCCTACACCCCAGAGCATTCTGAAATCATTCAAACTAGACAGTCCTCAGTCTGCTTACCCTGCCTGTTCCTTCCCACATAAACCACAAAATCTCTTGCCCAGGTTTCCTCCTCACTCCCTCTGCCTCTTGACAGACCCTTGTGCTGCCTCTCATGGCCCTGCAGGGTGTGGCACGCCCCCTCCTCTTGGGAACTGTACTACCTGTCTTTTTTGTGGCAATCGTCTCCTGATCTGTTGGCCTCACACAGAGGAATAATAATAAATCCTACATTTTCAAAAAAGCAGGAAGGGGAAGAGCTCATTTCTGGACATGCTGAATGGAGCATGGCTGTGGGCCACCCCGGGAGATCTGCAGGGCACGCTGCATTGCCGGGATGCCCGTGTCACTCACCAGGGAAGTTGGTCCTATGGCAGGGTGGATGTGCTCCATACCCACTGCAGTCCTGGCTGCTTTCTTCCTGTAGGTCTTCACTCTGTTGGGAGACACTAGGGTCTGTGACACAGGGTGTCTCTTTTGAGGCTGGAGTGAGTGACTAAGGCAGGTCAAGAGTAGGGTGAGCCCAACATATTCAGAAAAAACCATAATTCGAAAAGATACATGCACCCCAACGTTCATAGCAGCAGATTTACAATGGCCTGGACGTGGAAGCAACCTAAATGTCCATCGACAGAGGAATGGATAAAGAAGATGTGGCACATATATACAATGGAATATTACTCAGCCATAAAAAGAACAAAATAATGCCATTTTCTGGGACATGGATGGACCTAGAGATTGTCATACTGAGTGAAGTAAGCCAGACAGAGAAAGACAAATGTCATATGATATGGCTTATATGTGGAATCTAAAAAAATGGTACAAATGGACTTATTTACAAAACAGAAATAGAGTCACAGACGCAGAAAACAAACTTATGGTTACCAAGGGGGAAAAGGGGTGGGATAAATTGGGAGATTGGGATTGACATATACACACTGCTACAAATAAAGCAGATAATAAGGACCTACTGTACAGCACAGGGAGCCCTACTCACTGCTTTGTAATGACATATGGGAATAGAATCTAAAAGAGTGGATATATGTGTGCGCATAACTTATTCACTTTGCTGTACACCAGAAACTAACACAACATTGTAAAGCAACTCTACTCCAATAAAAAATAAAAATTAAAAGGGTAGAGGGAGCCCAGGAGCCTTTATAACAAGACTGTAACAAGGTCCCTTCTCCCTCCCGGCTTCTGGATCTCGGACCAGGGCTGGGAACACACTCATACCTGGCTAGGTGTCTACTAGCTGGATCCTCACTACCCCTGCACCGCCCCACCCTTGCTCTGGGTCCGCACAACCCCTCCAGGCCCCTCTTCTCCTCCACTGGCCCACAGCCAACCCAACTCACGTGAAGAAGACGAGGCACAGGCAGAGAACAAGCAGCATGGTGACACCAGCTCCCCCAAGGGCCCCCTCAATCACTCCTGCCCTGGTCCCCAATTTTCCTGCAGACAAGAGAGACTTGGGGAGAATTCCAATCTTGATGAGGAGGCATAAGTCTCCTCCTCTCCTTAGCAGGTAGAGAGGCGTGCCCCTCCCTTCCCACTGAGGGTTCAGCCCCTAGGTTCCCCCACCGTTTGTAGGACCTCAGCCTTGTCCAAAAGGACAGTCTATGCCACACTTCCTCTCCAGCCCACATACTCTCAACAAACTTCAGCTCTTCGTGGAGTCAGCTATTTCTCCATCCAGGGTCTCTCTGCAAAAGACTCCAGACCTGGCCACAGCAGAGCCATGAGGTTCTGTGCCCCGTGGACATTCCAGACAGACAGACAGACAGAGAGCACTGTGGGATGCTGAAGGGCCTTGTCTCTCCTTCCTTCCAGGGAGGGGGTCTAAATCTGCTCTCCTGGCCTCTATTGGCCCTGTCACTCAGGGTCCACGGTGATCTTTTGTGCCTTCAGAAGGAGGTGGCAGCAGGAAGCTTCTCACACCTGCAGGTCAGGCCCAGACAACTCTCCTGGCCCTGCTTGGTGGCACCCCAACACCCGGGGCAAGGAATGTGTGTCCGGGCATCACCTGTCAACAGTTTGGTGGGCACTGCTGAGACAGCCCTAATGGGGCTCTGTCCAGATGGGTGACCAGATGTTATGACCAGTGGGAATACAGCAGTGAGGGGAGCGCTGGGTTCCAGAGAGGGCTCAGGGTGAGGGCTGAGGGGCTGACAGTCAAAAAAATGGTCCAAAGAGATGTTGGGACAATGAAACTAATCTGTATTATACTATAATGGCAGATACATTTCATTATACATTTGTCCAAACGCATGAAATGTACAACAGCAAGAGGGAACCCTAATGTCAATTATGCACTTTGGTTGAAAATGACGTGTCAGTGGAGATTCGTCGATTGTAACAGGTACCCTCTGGTGGGGCAGGCTGTTGGGGGGAGGCCGTGCGTGTGTGGGAAAGTGCAGCGGGGACAAGGGAAGTCTCTTTACCTTCTGACGAATTCTGCTACGAGCCCAAATCAGTTCCTGAAAATAAAGTCTACTTAAAATATGCCCGCCCGCAAGGCCTTCGGTGACCGGAGAAAGATAAAGACCATATTTAGAAGAGGCAGAGAGGGAGGTGTGGGTCACTTTGGCAAGACCAGAGTCGGAGGATACTGCCGGAAGAGACCTAATGGGGGCTTCTTGTGTCTAAATGCAGAACCACACCCGACCTGCACCATCTGAGCTCTGAAAGTGCAGCTCTGACCCAACCTGGAAGAGAACCCACTCCAGTCAATGCCCCATGGATGGGGGGGCTCCATCTTACCTGTGCCATCCCCTGAGCACACACCTCTTCCTGGGCTCTGTGGAGCACCTAGGAGTGGAAGACAGGATTTCCTTCCTCAGTGAGAGGACTGGGGTGAGATAAGCGTAGGCATCCCCCACACACACACCCAGAAGCCACAGAAATGCAAGAGGGACAGGGCTTCTGTCTTCCAGGCCCTCCTACTCAGCCGGGTCTCCAGGCAACAATACCCAGCATCCCCGGCCTGGCCCACCTGCCCCCATCCCCTCACGCCCCTGGCATCACGGCGCAGCGCTCACAGGTGACACTGAGCTGGATGGTCCTCTCCACGATCACACCGCTTGCGGGGAACATCACCTGACAGGTGAGATTGGTGCCATTGTCCTGGGGCTGTGGGGTGATGGTGAGCACTGAGGACAGGTGAGTCCTGGGGCCCAGGGAGGTGAGGGCGGCTGACGTCCAGGAGAAGGTGGGGGGCGCGCCCTGCTCACAGGCCCAGGGCATAGAGCAGGTCAGGTTCCCGGGGCGGCCCGCCTCCAGCGTCGCAGGAATGAGGATGTGGGGTGTGTGGTTCAGGGCTGATGAAGAGAGGGGGAGACGGGGTCAGGAGGAGGGTTAGAGGTGCAGCCCTGAGATAAGCTTCAGGCTTTGGTCCAGCCCGTCTTTCTGAACGCCCACTTGCTCTACCCCCGACCCCTCCCAGGAGGGGGTCCTATCCGAGTCCTGCCCTGGGGCTCCAGGTCCTTCCCCTGAGGCCTCTCCCGGACCCCACTCCTTACCCGTCACATGCAAGGAGAGCTTGTTAGACTTATAACTCCATAATGTCTCTCCTCTTTCCACACGAAAAAAATATGAACCTTGATCCCTCCTCCTGGCGTCTCTGATGTCCAGGGAGCAATTGTTTCCATGGTCCCCTAGGAGGTTGAATCGGCCTTGGGTCTCTTCCTGAACTTTACGTTCCGAGTTGTTTGTGGCCACAGGGGCATCCAGCTTCTCATTGGCCCCTTCCCGGAACCAGTAGCCGAAAACTGGGGCAGTTTTGTCCCTGTCGTCCCAGTGATAGAAGAACGAGCAGGGCACGCGGACACACAGGCCCTCCTGCACCGTCACGGAGTCCTGCACTTCCAGCCGGTATCTGCTGTCCTGAGCCAGGGACCCTGCGGGGAAACGAGGGTCAGCTGCAGCCCCTGCCCTGCCCACTGCTCTCCCCGCAGCCCACCCACCTGCCCACAGCAGGGACAGCAGCAGCGGCAGCATCTCTGAGACGGAGGGCCTCTGGGCGTCCTGTGTGTGAAAAGAGAAGGGGAAGGAGAGAGGGAGGTAAGGCTGCGGGGAGACCCACGGGAAGCCGGGGAGGAACACGAGACCCAGCTGTTCACAGAAGAGGAACTGCAGAGCCGGAGCTCGGCCCCTCCTCCGCACAGAGCGGACGGACACCCCTCGGTCTAGAGACCCCGGAGACCTGCCCAGAGAGGAGCAGGCAAGGAGGAGAGCCCTGCCCTGCCCCCCATCTCGGGTGGGTTCTTCCAGCAACAGAGCCTCTGAGGACACGGAGGCGTAGGACACGGTGAGCCTCCTAAGGTCCTCCCGTCTGAGCACCGCTGTCTACACCAGGGAGCCGCTCAGCTCCTGTCTTGACCTGGAGGGTCCCAGCCTCACCTAGACCCTCGGGTGGTCGGTCCTGCAAGATGTAGGGTTCCTTAGGGTCTGTGTGAGCGTCTGGGGCAGAAGACAAGAAGGGGCTCCTGGGTGACGTGAAGGCAGCAGCCAATCGTGCCTTCACTCCTTCCCCCAACACTGAGCATCTTGGGCTGCTGACCTGGAGACCAGAAGGGATACGGCTGGCCTGGTCCCTGCCCAGGAGATGCTCCCACCCGGGCGCATCACTTCCTCCCCAAACAGGCAGCACTGTCGGGCTTTAGAGCTGCATCAGTGGTGAGATTGCCGAGTGTCCGGCAGCATACTGGGTATTTTCTAAAAATATGACATGGGATTTTTTTTCACTTCTACTATGCTGATTGACAAACTTTCAATGGCATCTTCAGAATAAAGACCATGTAGCACCTTCATGTAAAACAAACGGGCGAGCACATGTTCTATGTCAGTGCAAAGGAAATTTCCTTTTTTAACGGGCCTCCAAATTATTTATTTTTCAATTTAGTTTCATTTTTATTTTGTATTGGAGTAGAGTTGATTTACAATGTTGCGTTAGTTTCAGGTGTACAGCAAGGTGATTCAGTTATACATATACATCTATCTATTCTTTTTCAGGCTTTTGTCCAATATAGGTTATTGCAGAATATTGAGTAGACTTCCCTGTGCCGTGCAGTGTCCTTGTTGAGTATCGATTTTATATATAGTAGTGTGTATGTGTTAGTCCCAAACTCCTAATTTATCCCTCCCCCATCCCTCTCCCCTTTGGTAACCATAAGTTTGTTTTCTATGTCTGTGAGTCTGTTTCTGTTTTGTAAATGAATTTAGTGGTATTATTTTTTAGATTCCACCTGTAAGTGATATTATATAATGTTTGTCTCTGTCTGACTTACTTCACTCAGTATGATAATCTCTAGGTCCATCCATGTTGCTGCAAATGGCATTATTTCATTCTTTTTACGGCTAGGTAATATTCCATTATATATATTCATATATATATCTCACATCTGTATCCCTTTATCTGTGGATGGACACTCAGGTTGCTTCCATGTCTTCACTGTTGTGAGCAGTGCCGCTATGGACATTGGGCTGCACGTATCTTTTTGAATTAGACGTTTCTTCGGATATATGCCCAGCAGTGTGATTGCTGGATCATATGCGAACTCTATTTTTAGTTGTTTCTTTGGTTTTTCTGGTTTTTTTGTGCAGTACGCATCACTGTTGTGGCCTCTCCCGTTGCGGAGCACAGGCTCCGGACGCGCAGTCTCAGCGGCCATGGTTCACAGGCCCGGCCACTCCGCGGCATGTGGGATCTTCACAGAGCTGGGCACGAACCTGCGTCCCCTGCATTGGCAGGTGGACTCTCAACCACTGCGCCACCAGGGAAGCCCGATGACAGAGATTTTTGATGCTGTGCTCACTGATGCCCCCTGGGAACCTCCAACAAGGGGGCACAGAGTACATGTTCAATAGTTCTTGCCGAATAGTCTATAATTAAGTGTATGCCACTCTTCCACCCAAAACCAGACAAGGAAACACACACACACACACACACACACACACACACACGCGCGGTGACATTTAAGACTGAGCCTGAGGATATGCTCAGGACTTAGAGACGCAGGAATGGAGGGGGAAGGATGTTTCAGGGGAAGGGACTGCACATACAAAGTCTCAGAGTCACAGAGGTCTGGCCAGGCTGGGTGTGGAGATGTGGGGAGATGCAGGGAGAGGAGGGATGTGGGTGGAGAGTCCAGCAGGGCAGAGCCCGCCAGGGCTGCAAATCCAGCCAGTGGTGTGTGCACCTTGGTCTCTGGCCGTGGAGAGGAAACACAGCTGTCCCTGCTGTGCAGCAAGTGGATGGTAACGGTCTCTGCGAACAGTCCGGAGGCCTGTGTTTCCCAGGGAGATGGAGCCAGGAGGTGGGTGGGTTCAGAGACCCAGGGAGGAGATGAGGCTGCTGGAACGACTGGGGTCAAGATGGGAAGGAGACGGGCATCAGGACGAGCTGTGCTTAGGAGGAAGGATGGACAGCACTTAGTGATTATTGGATTCTGGAGAAGAGAAGCGGGGATGAAAGGGGGCAAACCCCGTCCTTCCTTCTGGCCTTAGAGATGGGGGCTACCTTGTCATCAGTGTGACAGGGAACCCAGCAGAGAAGTGGGTTTGGGGAGGAAGATGGCAGCTCCACTTTGGGTACGCTGAGTGGAGCAATCCTGGGGGCCATTCTGGGGCAGGTGTGCAGTGCGATGTTGGGTGGTAGGATGCCGACATCACTCACCCAGAGGGGTAACCTGGAATGGCGTTTGCATCTGACACACCCCCTGCCGGCCTGGCGTTTGCATCTGACACGCCCCCTGCAGGCCTGGCTGCCCTCCTCCTGCAGGACGTCACTCTGAGCCAGAGAAGAGACCAGGCTCTGGTCAGATCTGGTGCCGCGGGCCGCAGACTCACCCTGTTCCTTGTTCAGGGGCGGGGGCATGACTGAGGTGGGAGAGGGCAGGTGTGGCCCCACAGACTCTCTAGAGCACAGCGGCTACCTTCAACCCTGACACTGGGCGGGGAGGAGCCCCTGGCCCAGGGGACTCCTCACCGCCCCCAAGCCCCGCCCCCCATTCCCCCTTCCCGTCAGCCTCCTGCCGGCCCCGCCCCCGCCCCCTCCAGCGCTGGTTCCAGGGTGCAGCCACCTGCGCCCTGCCCTCCGCACCCCTCCCCTCTCCCCTCTCCCTGGGGGTGCTCACAGGAGGGCGATGAGGACCAAGAAGAGTAGCGGGATCTTGACAGCCGCTTCCCAGATGGCCGTCAGAATCACCTGTGCTGCGACGTGCCCCGACTGCCCTGCAGGAAAGTGGGACCAGGATGGAACCATCTGCTGGGCCTCAATCCCGTGTCCTTCCGCTCCCAGGAGGACTCTGGACGTTGGTCTTCCAGGCTTGCCTCATCCACCGGATGCCGAACCCCACGTGCCCGGGGTATCAGCCCACCCCATGCCCTTACCTTCCAGCAGCTGAACAGAAAACAAAAATGCATAAGTTGGACTTCATGAAAATGAAAAACCCGGCTCATCAATCGACTGAGAAAGTGAAAAACCCACCCATTTAATGGGAGAAAATATTTGCAAATCATAGATTCGCTATGTGTGTGATATCCAGCCTATATAAAAGCTATATCAAAAACAATTCAAGGGCTTCGCTGGTGGCGCAGTGGTTGAGAGTCCGCCTGCCGATGCAGGGGACGCGGGTTCGTGCCCCGGCCCGGGAGGGTCCCACGTGCCATGGAGCGGCTGGGCCTGTGAGCCATGGCCGCTGGGTCTGCGCGTCCGGAGCCTGTGCTCCGCAACGGGAGAAGCCGCAGCAGTGAGAGGCCTGCGTACCGCAAAAAAAAAGAAAAAAAAAACAACAATTCAAGAACAAAAAGACAAACAATGCAATTTTTCAAAACGGACAAAGGAATAAAAACATTCTCCAAATGACCAATACGTTCATGAATAAAATGAACGACGTCATTACTCGCTCCATAAATGTAAATCAAAACACGATGAGATATTTCTTCACACCCACTAGCAGGCTCGAATTTTTTTTTAAGGAAAATAATGTCGCCA